>NC_063066.1:12839881-13139881 GCF_018812025.1 Megalobrama amblycephala | reverse complement strand
AAGGGGGCAAGTCCATATAAAAGAGTTCATAGCAAAGGGAAGAAATGCACAGCGGAGGAGAGGCAAAAACGGAGAGATCACAAATCCATTAGTCCAAATTCCTTGCAGTGTCCTTAGATGAGAGATATCCACTCCCAAAAAGCTATGGAGAAAAAAAAACGTCAGGGTTGGGGTGACAAACATCAGCGGACAGACGCCCATTTTCAGTCAGCTTTTCCTTTCCGACTTTGTCCATTTGGTTTTCTCATTGTTTATGTGCGAAAAAAGGTAGTTACATATATTTCAGAGATGAAGAGATATGTGATATGGCAATCTGTGACAAGAGGCAAGCTCTGTCTTACTCCCGCAGAGCAAAAAGAAAAACATTTTGGAAAAAGAAGAATGTTTAAGGCAGTCTTTTTTGGCCGGCCCCCTTCTCTTGGTCAACGCCCGTTACTGCACCTACAAGAGGATAGATACGACTTACTACTCACGTACTGGAACGCAATACATTCCATGCAAAATATTTCTATTAAAATAAATAGATAAATATTAATAGTGCAATTAAAACATATCTTTGGACGAATATGTATAAACAACATAAGGTGGTGAGAAGAGCAAGGGGGCAAGACCAAAAACCTGCTCTATCCATTCAAAATGTGGGATTAGAGCTCCTTTACTGTTATCAGTTATTACATTTATTTTGCTGTAATTAACACTTTTACATTGCAACTACAAGCATATACAAGCCATTTATGTCACACAGAGCATGTACAAAACTTTTTAGAGGGTACGTTGTCTTTGCAAAGTTCATTCAGAGACTTTCATTCTGATTTGAACAAACCTGCCCCCCTTAGTCCGCACTTGTACGACAGCACTGCACAGATGGCCGTGCTCTCAGTTGGTATTTTTTCTCTCCGTGCTGTTGAACATTACAATTTATAGAAACATAGCATGAATATGGCCAGGAAATCATAGAATGAAAAAGTCAAAAGTCCCCAAAAAGTTTCCATACAATCCCTGTTACTCTTTGCTAAGATACAATGATGAGATAGACTCGTTACACGAAATAGAGCAAGAGTGACTATGATATTTTTTTTTTCTCCACAACAGTTCCTGCTGGCCCACACTGCTTTTACAGCCAATGACTGATCCAGAGGTCTCTCACAATGTTAGGACACAGACTCTTCACGCA
Organism: Megalobrama amblycephala; assembly: GCF_018812025.1. Taxonomy (NCBI): domain Eukaryota; kingdom Metazoa; phylum Chordata; class Actinopteri; order Cypriniformes; family Xenocyprididae; genus Megalobrama; species Megalobrama amblycephala. The sequence goes on along the minus strand of NC_063066.1, from coordinate 13,138,707 downwards.
GTAGGCACAGCTTGCCTACCGGGTGCAGATCAGCAGGAGAAATGCAACTGACATTTCATCTCATCAGTAGGCAATGAGGCACTGCACAGTAACAGTTTCAGCCACTGCTTCACTGTACCCTGCTGACACAAACACCAGCTGCTGCAATCTGTCCAGAGACCAGTGTGTGCCTTACGGATCCCGCATGTCACTAATACAGACACAGACTTTTTATCACTGCATTAAAGGCAACGCGCTGGCTTTGTATTCAGGACTGCCTGCTGCTGACCCATCGTTTTTGATGCGCAGGTGTAAGGTGCGAAAGTTACATAATGCAAAGTCTTTTTCATTGATTTTGTGAGATTTTTTTAGGATGATTTAAACTTAAATGTACCTAGGGCTCAACAATAAGGATGCAGACAGATAGATAGATAGATAGATAGATAGATAGATAGATAGATAGATAGATAGATAGATAGATAGATAGATAGATAGATAGATAGATAGATAGATAGATAGATAGATAGATAGATAGAATATATTACTCTAAAATAAAATACAAATCTGAAAAGCTAAAAACATCAAGCATGTACGTGTGGCTAGGACAATTATTATTAAGGAACTGCTATTGTGAGACTGTCTGAAGATGCACACGTACAGGTTTCTGCACAAAAAAAGAACATGAATACAAGAAATGATATTATGAGCATGACCATAATTCCATTATAATGAAGTCGAGGTGTTTTTGTATGGGTGCACATGCAGATATACACACAGTCGTTCGTTTATGGCTTCAGGTGTACCCAAAAGGGCTTTTAGTGGCCTTGCTCAAGCTGTTTTCTCATATCTAATCACTGAGACAAGAGCCCTTCCCTAATCCTGGTCCTCACCTCTGCAACCTCGACATCTGTCGAAGTGTGTATATGCAAGTCTGTGAGTGTGTCGGGGAGCATCTGGGCCTAATGAGGCTCACAGCCTGCCACTGCACCCGTTTAGCACCTTCCCATGAGCACCTGCGTCAGAGGTTACCTCCTGACGTGATGTACCGTTGTTGTTCTTGCCACTGGATCCCTTCGAACCCCTCTCAATTCAGTGATTTTCAACTCTAGAATGAGGTTTGATTCCATAGACAGACGAACCCCAGAGTCATCTCAGTGCACACAGGGTTTATACTCTAGTCATCAAAGATGTTGCTGAAGTGTAACAATGACTAGTACGTTGTACAAAGGACAACATGCAAAAAAATAAAGTGTTAAAATAAGTGAGAGAAAAAAAAGGAGGGGAAAAATAGGTACACTGTAAAACCGAACAGTGAAATTAATGAAATGAAATGAGTTCGTTTCATTTAAACAATAATGAAAGTTCATTGTATTTAATAGAAAAAAAGTTGAGTGAATTCAAAATTTGATTGTAGTAAGCTGAAATTATAATTTAGTTGCAGCAGATTTTCTAATTCCCAGCATGCTTTGCATCAGACTGTATAAGGAAAATAAATGTTGAAATTAAGTGTTATTTTGTGTGTCAGACATAAGTTAGTGTTTAATGCTGTATTATTTTGGGATTTACAGGGGGTTCTCTCTTGTTAGTTTTGTAGGGTTATCATTGTGGTGATGAGTAGAGCCTGTGGCCTGTAGGTTGAGGATGGGCTGCAAAATTGTAAGACCATACTGTATGTTGTTTGATTATGTACATGCACATATATAATAATGAGTCTCTTTGATAGTTATAGTAGCATGTGTTATTTACTATCTAACATTTGACCAAGATCTGAATGTGACATTTATGTAAATTAACTGTAACCGCTTCCACGGCTCTTGGCCACGAGATTTTTAAATGTTTGCAAAAGAATTCTCTTTTCATCAAAAATACAACAGTAATATTGTGACATTACAATTTAAAATAGATGTTTTCTATTTTATTATAAAATATAATTTATTCCAATGATGGCAAAGCTGAATTTTCAGCAGCCATTACTCCAGTCTTCTGTATCACATGATCCTTAAGAAAATATATAATTGCGTGTGTGTGTGTGTGTGCGCGCGTTTTTTGTGGTTTATGAGGACACAAATTTGTATAATGACATGGGTATTACACTGGTATTACGACATAAACATGAATTATGAGGACATTTCATGAGTCCTTGTATTTAAAATAGTTTAAAAACATACTAAACAATGTTTTATTAAAAATGTAAAAATGCAGAATGTTTTCTGTGATGGGTAGGTTTAGGAGTAGGGGTAGAGTAGGGGGACATTAGTGTAGGGTGCACAGTTTGTACAGTATAAAAACCATTACATCTATGGGATGTCCTCACTTTGATAGCAAAACAAACCTGTGTGTGTGTGTGTGTGTGTGTGTGTGTGTGTGTGTGTGTGTGTGTGTGTGTGTGTGTGTGTGTGTGTGATAACAAATGTAAAACATGTTTGAACTGTGAAAAAATCCAAAACATTATGTGAAAGATCTAAAACACACTAACATCAATGAGGGTGTGATTATCTTTTTACTATTCAATTTTAACCATTTATTCATTGCATTTCTTAAATAAGTTACCAGCCAATTGCTTGGTGAGTTTTATTTACAGTCCTGAGGCGATCAGAATTATTCCAATGTGCTTTTTAAGCCATTCCCCAAAAGCAGCAACAACAACAACAAAAGGATGACTTAGTTGAATTGGACAACATTACCATCTATTTATCTGCTAACTATTATTGGATGTATTGTGGTAAAATAAACAAAAGTTAACTAACCATCTGCTTACAGTGATCCCTGTACACCCCAGCCAGCTGGCTTAATAAATTACACATCCTAATAACTACATTTTTCAGTAAAAATAAAATCAAAATCCAAAAATAAAATAAAAAGCAACTCTCCAAAAGCCCCAAATTAAGGAAAATTAGGGGCTTCCAACCTCGTTCTGATTATTAACAATGACAACACATTAACAGTGCTTGTTCAAAACCTTTAAGAGGAAAAGAGAGTAAAAAGTGTGTTACACCACAGGCAGATGGCCACAGTAAGTGGGAGTGTGACTGCTGTCAGCCTGAGCGAGATGCATTTTTCTGTTGTTAGTACTTTAAATAATTGCGCCGAGGCTAGTGATTATTTGCATAAACACCATTTAAACATAGCTGAAGAGCTCTAATCCCACACTAAACAGCGTGGAAAGAAAGTCAGAGAGGGAAAGAAGAGAGATTGCAATGTGATTTGCTTATTTTCAAATAACCATGCTGGAAAATAAAGCAAAGAAAACAAAGGGGTGAAACCAATAACTCTGCCCGAACGCTTTCAAGTAAAACAACTAAGCTGTCTGTCAAAAATTTCAATGATGACAATTTTGGATGCGGGGTCGACTTTCATTCTCCCTCCTGCTATCTGTCTTTCAGAAGAAGGATAAATGTTGCAGCGCCGTCTGCCCGGCAAATGTGATCATACTTGCACTGACACCTCATTGTTTGTTGATGTCTTTATTTATCTCTTTCTCCATTCGTCTACTTTCTTAAGGCCATTATTCAAGTTGTCTCACAATCATAACCGAACCGTTCATCAGACGGCTGAAAATAAAACCGTCTCTGTCTAACTAGGTGCGAACAGAGTGCTGGTCTCAGAAAATCTCCATATCCTCCATTTTGTATCAACAGCTGAATGACAAACTGTGATTTATGGCTGCGGAAGTGTAATAGCAACAGATTTTACGAGACAACGATGAACTGATTTGGGTCTATAGACACTCTACTGTCTGAGAAATGTTTGGTTTGACAACAGCGTGACTACTTGATTGCTTTTTGACTGGAACAGCTACAGGATTTGCTTTAGCGGCCTTGCGACAGTCAGCAGTCACTTGGCTCTGCAAAGTCTTCAGAAACTTTGAACTTCATTAAGAAGCTAAGAGATATTCAAGGTCCTTCTTTTGTCCAGGCGTACGGCACTTTAGCGAGTTCTTTTTCAAACTGTGAAACATACGGCTCTGTGAGAGACATGTTACGGGTAGTATGGGGGAGGTTTGAGGGTCGACCGCATGAGCAACATTTGTTATTATCTCCACGCAGAGAGGCGACACAGCATGGATGCACGTTAGACATGTGCGTGTGCCATAGGCCCAGCGTGGCACATTTAAGCATAGTGAGGGTACCAGGTACAAGTGGGAGACAGTATGTGTGTATCTGGGCTTGCCTTTCAAAACCCACTGAGGGTGCCTAGGAAAGGGGATGCACCTTCGGCATCTCACAGGGCACAGCAGCTGTCGCGATGACCTATCTGTGACACCGTGTCCTAACCAGACATGACATGACACTGCGACACGAGATAAAAGGTATCTTTTCCATTTCCATGTTAATCAGAGTTTATCAGAGTCAGCCACAACAACGATACACGACGAGTATGTGCAATGTCACAGGTGGAACAACAACATACAAAGTATGACAATGATAATCTCAGGTACTGATTATGTGCTTTATTTAATGTTAACAATGGATAATTCACCCCAGATCTTGAAAATAAAAGTTCAAACTGAAAATGTGAACAAACAAGTGTATTTTATGACAAAGATTGTTTCAGTAATTCAGAATGAATATTTAATCGTTAAAATGGTGTAATAAATATGAAATTGATTATGCACTTATCCATTTTGGTGCATGCAGAGCACTTGCAGAGAAAGCCCGCCCACCCATGCTTCTGATTGGCTGTAATTTTTCAACATACTGTTTGTTCAGATAATGAAACATCTTTCCGAATTAAAAAAAAAAAAAAAAAAAAAAAAAAAAAAATCAGTAAACAAATACTCTATAAACTGTGAGTTGAAAGTTGTGAAAATTCTAAGAGGTTTAATATTTATATAAAAGATCTAAGAGCTTTTATATTTATTCATTTATTTTATATACAGTCCATGCAATTGTAGAGACTGAAAGTCTATCCCCCACAGCCTAATTTGTATCCGTGTTAAATACAATATGGCATCTAACCTGACTAAGGTCTATGAATCAGTGTTTTTGAACAAATCAGTTGAATGACTCAGTGACTCACTCGTAAAGATAGTCATTTGTCGCCAACAATGTAACAATCCGATCATTAACTTTATTTAAATATATTTTATATATAATTATATTTTATTATACACTATATATAAGTTAGGAGAGGAACTCATTAAGGAGATGCTCGTACCCGACTCTAATTTAGTTGTCTTTTTAAACTAGACCACAATAATGTAATCCACAGCTAAAACTGCTCAGAAAATTGACAAAAAGTTCTAAATAATTTCCTACATTCATAGTCAAAATAATATTTTGATTATATTTCTCAAATTACCATATGTAAGTTAACTGCTCTTATTTCATTTATTTATTTAACCAAAAAAAAAAAAAAAAGAAAAGAAAACAAACAAACAAAAATGTCTGAGAAACATTAATTAAGCTTACTTCTTGAAGAAAAACCTGGGGCTATGAGGATTTTTCTCTTTTGCCAAACCCAACAAGCATGCAAGTCTTAATATTCATCTCTTCATTGCATTATCATGACAATAAAATGTCAAAGTAAGATAAAATTACTCTAAACCCTAGTGAGTATTTTCTCAATAGCATCATAAAGTTGTGTGTGTTCTGTATGTGTGCGTGGGCCTGGTTGAGATGCCGCACAGATAGTTCATCCATGAGCGCTCAGCTGTAACTGCCATGATGTCAGAGGATCTATCCAGCCCAGAGACAAAAGTACTGTGAGTGACTGTTTAGAGATACAGGCGGCACTGACAATGACTCTGTAAAGGGAGGGGGAAAGACTCTGTAACTGTCGAAGCACCGGATCTGAAAGAGACTTCTTAGACTTCTCAGACCGCTGGAGTGTTTCATGCATTCCGCTTTCATTCGTTCTGCACTTCCTGCCTTGGATTTTCTCAGCCGACAGCTCACTCATCAGACTCTGTAAAGAAGTGGCTGATACAATAAAGGCAAGGTTGTCTAATCGTGTGGCCAACTTCGTCTCCATGCCAACATATGACTATTAATCCTCTTAGCTAGCACTGGGTCTCTTCATCTCTCATGTTTTTATGTCTACCTCCCTCTCATCCTTTTGCCATCCTCCGTTTCTCTTTCCTACGGATTAAGTATTTATGGGACAAGGGTTGTTTAAGCTTTATGTTGAGCAAAATGTCAAAACTTTTTTTATTTTTTACACTGCTCTTAAGAATACTCTGTTTTGAATGGCCAATTTCAGTATTCTAAAAACTTTCACTAAACATTGTCAAAGGAAACAGATTGCCATCATAACATGTCATACATATACATATGTCATCTCACCACTACACTGATAGGACACCAACATATATATATATATATATATATATATATATTTTTTTTTCCTCTTTGCTAGAATTCATTTGCAAAAGCTATCTGGAAAACTCAACAGTCAATTTAGGCATCTGTAAAAATACTACATATAATTTTAAAATAGTTAAAAACCCATCAAGCCCAGGAAAAAAGAAAAAAGAAAAAAAAAGAACAATCAATTAAAATTTCACAAGGCCGAGGTTTTGATGATCACACAAATATAGAGATGCTAAGTGACTGTTTCCTTCCAGTCACTGGTTTCAACTCATCAGATCACAGTCTTTAAAAACACTCTTTGATCACCAGAGACGAGAAAAAAAAGCAAGAGAGAGGCAGCTAATTGCTTGTTGACGGAGATAAAATCCATGTTTTTCACATGAACTGGCATCGGTCATTAAACTGACATGCTTCGTTAACAACTGTGCATTCTGTTGCTTCTTGTGGCAACAAATGTTTACAGTGAAGACCGCTGTCAGATACTGACTACACACCTGGTTAGACCTCAATTAGATCTTGAAAGCTTTGATCCATTTATTTATTTAATTTCCAACAGTTTCAGCTAGTTACTTAGTTTTCTTCTCCTTTTGCTACCCTGTTTATACCTCGGGATGTCCATCCAGGAGTAACTACAAGTTGTGCCAGCTCCAGTTTGGATCCAGCCTTTGCAATGTTTTCAGGTGACACCGACAATTCAGAAGATTTCAGATGACGTTAACTTTGGATTAACATGCAAAACTTTCAATTATTATCTAAATATTGTAATATTATCATTGTTTTGTAATCATTATGAGCACACGTCGTAATTGCTACCTAAGGGCCGTGACACACCAAGTCGACGGTCAGTGAATGTCTGTGGGTTTTTGCAGTGTGTTCCACACGTCCGCTGTAGTCTGGCTCGCTTTGGCAACAGTTTGCCCCGAGTCAGCATGTTGAATCAGCGTCTGGGCCGACGATGAGAGAGATCGCTCTGATTGGACATTCAGTTTAGCGAATGAGTCAGCGGTTAAGAATAAAAGTGATGAAAGCGAGCAAAGAAGTCAAGATGGCACAGACAGAAAGCTGTTCTAATTTACATCATCTTACCTGAGCAGTCCAATATGCAAAAATTTTCATAACAACATGAGCCGCCTGGAATGAAGAAAGTGATCATCATGATTGATATTCAAAATGGTAAGCAAGCACTGCTTTTTTAATGGTTTGCATATCTGTAATCCTAACTTGAGTTTCCCTTTTTGAATGACGAATATAGACTATTGATACCTGCTGATATAGACAGTTATTTCCTTTTTGTCGCTGCTAGTTCTTTGACGTCGGCTTTGTGTGTCATGGCTTTAACACGTTCATTGTGTTAGCTTAACTGAATACACAAAGTTAACAAACCACATAACATGTACTATTTTATAGCTGTATACTCTTAAAAATAAAAGGTTCCAAAAAGGTTCCAAGCTTTACTCACCCTCAAGCCATCCTACGTGTATATGACTTTCTTCTTTTTGATGAACACAATCAAAGTTATATTAATAAATATCCTGACACATCCAAGCTTTATAATGGCAGTGAACGGGAGCAACGAGTATGAAGCTGAAGAAAGTGCATCCATCCATCATAAACATACTCCACATGGTGCTCTGGTGGAAGCTACAGTAGATATTTTACTTTATAACTGGTTAAATATGGATATTTTTCTTACACAAATGCATCGCTTCGCTTCAGAAGGCCTTTATTATGTGTGAATGTTATTAATATAACTTCGATTGTGTTCATCAGAAAGAAGAAAGTCATATACATCTAGGATGGCTTGAGGGTGAGCAAATCTTGGGGTAATTTTCATTTTAAAGTGAACTAATTCTTTAAAGGAACTTTTTTTTTTCTAAGAATATTTTAATAATCTAAAGAACCTTTTTCCTCTATAAAGAACCAGAGTCTGATCTCTGGCTGATAGAAAAATACTTCCTAATCTTGACTTTAAAACAAGCATTTTCTATAAAGCTGCTTTGAAACATTATGTATTGTGAAAAGCACTATACAAACACTTGAACTGAGTTAAATGATGTGTGATAGGATTGTTAGCGTGCAGGGTGGTTTGATATATTGGGCTATCCTTTTATATGAATCAATGTCGTAAACATGTATACTACTTATACAAGTGTTTTACTCTGTCAACAACACACCGACATGTATTCAGTGCCGAGTATCTCTCTCCCATCTACCACTAGTTCAAATATGCTCTATTCCTCCAGATGAGTGGATGTGCTCTAGTGACAGCAGCTGACCCGTGATGTGTATTTCCTCCCCCTAAGGAGTGTTAGTGTGGCTACATACACATGCGTGAATGCACAGTGCAGCCTCTGGGCACTATGGGACCTCTCTACAATCACTGGCTCCTTTCCATAGTGTGAGCACGACTCCCTGTGCCCTGGGCAAGATCAGACCCCACGATTCCTCCAAGTGTGTGAGCATGTATATAAAACTGGAAAAAGAGGAAGACAGATGATAGACAAACCCCTGTGTTTTTAAATCTGCTGTAATCTCACGTATAAATGTTACTCAGCCATCCTTTGTATGTGGTAACTACTTTGTTTCTCTGAAGCTTTATCTTTGTTTTACAAAAAGCCTATTATAACTGCAGATTTGTATTGGGTCAGTGGCATGTAATCATTTTCTGGGAAAACAAATGGAGATGAAAAGGAAAGAATTGATCTTTTTCCTGAACTCCAAAAGAGAGAATGTCTCTGGCTATTTAGCAGGTCATTTTCAATAAATTATGCTGTATTCATCTGTGAAGTTCAACTGGTATGCAGGAGAGAGGGAAAATATAAAAACAGAGGGAGAGAAAGAGAATAGTGCGAGACAGGCCTGGTGTGCCAGTGGGAAATACTGTAGGTAGCCAGACGCCACCCAGCATGGCCCCTAGTGACCACTGGAAAGCAGCCAACACAATGCCTCACAGACGGATGGGGGTTCAGTCCTGGGTCTGGTTTAAAACAAGTTGAAAGGAAGTTCATATTCTTTTCATTGAGAATTGCAATCCATTCTTGTTCTCATTTAGTATTAAATGTGCACTCAATCAGCTCTTGTTTGTCTCAGTGGTTTTAGTTTATACTGACACCTACTGGCATGGATGAATAAAGTTTCATGCTTAATCTTCGTAATGAAAATCATTTGTTAGAGGGAGGCTGTAGCTGTTATTGAAAAAAAAAAACATTTTAGTAGAATAGGGGTGTCAAAATGACTGCGATTTTTTTTTTTTTTTCAGTTTAACACGTTAAAAATATTTAACGCAATTAACACAGCATCTGTCATCCTTTGGCCTTCAAGCCTATTAAATGTTAAAATTTATAGCTTTCAGTTATACTGTAATGTTGAATGGCTATAATTAATGGCTAAAATTGAGAGAAAAAAAAAAATCAATTTAATAGATACATCTGTATCAGTACTGGTATCAGTGATACTGACATTCATTCATAGAGCTTAGTAAAAATATACCGTCATTATATTCTTTCTAGATTATTTCAATGTGAAAGTGTTACAATATAAAACTATAAAAAACTAATGTTAAAAACACTAATGTTAGGAGCTATTAATTACAGAAAAATGTGCATTTTTTTTTTTTTTTATTGATTGACAGCATACACACATATGTTGGGTTTCCATGTTTTATGGGGACTTTCCACAGACATAATGATTTTTATACTGTACAAACTGTATAATATATCACCTAACTCTACCCCTAAACCCATCCTGCATTTTCATATTTTCAAAAAACAGCACTCTGTATAATCTATAAGATGTTTTTCTCATGGGAGCCAAAAAAAAAAAAAAGACATTTGGACCACAAAAGCACACTATTTTAGGTGTAGATGTCTAAAAAAGGAAAAGAAAAAAAAAATGACTGAATGCACCTTAAATATTATAAGAGACAGTCACATCTTAATCTCTCTGAGTTGTGTCTGAGGTTACGGTTTTGTCTGAATTTCAGACTAACTTTTAATTTGTGAACACATACACAGTAGCTTGAGTTGCCACAGAAATGGACAAGAAGAGATGAATTCATTCATCTGACAGCAAAAGTGAATGACTTCATAGCTAATGTGAGATTTTACGTAGTTTTTACTCAGTGTTCTAGTCTCTACGGCCCACTTAGCAACAAAAAAAAAAAAAAAAAAAAAAAAAAACAAACACAATACGATGTATGTAAGACCACAACTATTTCTGCCACCAGCCAGAGGTGACAGAATTGGAAGAAAGACAGAAGAACAGAAAAGAGAGACAACCAGAAAATCCTGTGAGAATGAAGGTGGTCAAAGACTAACACAGTGTCGTCATGTGCTTATAGAGCAGACAGGCATTGTTTCTAACGAGAGACATCTGGGTGTTTGTGTTGCATCATGTTTCACTGATCACTCCCAGTGTTAGGGTGTAAAAGTTAAATGTTCAAATTTAGTGAGAGAAAGAAAAACTTTTTTTTTTTTTTTTTCCCAGTAGGTTTGACATTGTCTAAAGTTCTGGATTTTCAGACTGTGATGTTGGAGAGGACAGGAGAGACTGCAGGCTCTTGCCCATTCTGACCTGTCTGTATCACGCAGCCACAGGCAGTGCTGTAATGGTGAAGTATGAAGCCTTCCAGTGTGACCTCTCATACGGCCTTCAGTGACAGCTTTGAATGACAACATGAGTGACTGTTCGACATGCACTCGAGAGAGAATGTCTCCAGGGCATGATGTGCTGGTCTTGTATGAAAATGTAAACATACTTGCTTGCTGAGCAAAATACAAATTCATGAGGGTCTCATGATATCAAACAAGGCAGAAGGATGGTCATGAATGCTAAAAGAAAGGGAAAATACTTAAAAATATACATGATAAACAAACAACCTTACCTAAAAAAGGCACTTAAAATAGCTCCCCTTATCTCTTTCAGTCCGACCTTGGGATTTGGGCCTGGGTCGGACTCTAAGCCCCTCTCATGCTGTCACACCTTTAGAAGTCTTAGCCTCATGAATCTGAGCAGCTAGACTCAGATCAGACAGTCTAACACTCTGGAAATCAAGTACTTGCATTTAAAATGAAATGGACCATAAAGCATTCTGTACAATTCATAAAGTTTATCAAGTCTCTAATGCACTGCTTCTGCTTTCACGGTTTGATGCACCTTTTTATTTATTTACTCATTCTTATTCATCTATATGATTACTTATTTATTCATTTGAAAGCGGTTTGAGTCTTTCAATCGGTCCCAATCTGTTGCCAGCGTAATCCTAATCTTTCGTTCAATAATCAGTGGTCCTTCTGGTAGATACAGGGGTGGCTATGCTCTGCCTTTGATGGGATTATGTAGCGCTCGCAGCGGGATCCAGACACACAGGAGCGGGCAAACAAAAGATGAGCCCCGTAAGTCCCCTTATCCGCTCATTCTCTAAGTGGATTTGATGGGCGGCCATCGCACCGTCATGTCTTTTTCTCCATATGCTTTGCTTCAATAAAGGAGAACGACGGTGAATTGCCGTAGGTGCAATCGACCCTCTAAACTTTGTTCCGTATCTGTGACTTTATCCAGCCAGTCTGACTGGTTTAGTGAGAGAGACTCCCTGAAAGAGTCGTAGCCTCATGTAAGAACTCTTAAGTTGCTAAAAGCTGGGGCACGTAAAATATCTTTAATCTTTGTTTACATTTTACCCTGTTTATTTCTTACCTAAATCCACAAAGGTGTGCCGAGGCATACACCCTAATTCCAAAGGCCAAACCCGTCTTGATTTAAGTTTGAACAAAGAGGCTTGAATATACAGTAATAAATTAATGTTGGCATTTACACTAAAGACAATTACTCAATAGGTGACATGTTTTTTCTTGCGATCTTGCACCTGTTTTGTGTACGGACAGTGCTGAACAATGCCCTCTGCTGCTTCAAGAATGTATGCTGCATCCAATACATTCTTTTGCTGAATTGGTGGCCAATTCATATGAATTTATAAGATCTTACACCCCACTGACGGTTAGGGTTAGGTGTAGACCTTACTGCATACTCAAACTTTTTTGTTAAAATCACTGTACAAAAGAAATTACTTTTTTTCATAGTGATCATACAAACACCATAAGTTCTATGTAGCAGAAAATCACATGATTAACACATGATATGTAATAGTTACATCACTGCTAAGTTATCCTGATATTATGTTTGTCAAAGCAGATAGTATTCCTTGCCGTTTATGTTCTTTTAATTTGTCCACACATTTTATAACCTAGATATTTTTGAAAAATTAACTTTACTAAAATTTACTCACCCACATGTCATCCAAGATGTTAATGTCTTACTTTCTTCAGTCAAAAAGAAATTAAGGTTTCTGAGGAAAACATTTCAGGCTTTTTCTCCATATAGTGGACTTCAGTGGGGTACAACGGGTACAGCTTCAAAGTGCTCTACACGATCACAGATGAGGAATAAGGATTTTATCTAGCGAAACGATCATTTTCTAAAAATAATTCTAATTCTAAAAATAAAAATGTATATACTTTTAACAACAAATGCTCGTCTTGCACTGCTCCGCGATCCGCCACACATGACGTAATCATGTTAGAAAGTTCATGCGTGACGTAGCCGGAAGTACCGCGGTAGGACGAAAAACTCCATCTCATTCACTACAAAATCGTCCGACATCGTTGTTTTACCTTTTTTTTTGTAAAGGACATTTGGCATAGTCTTTACACATTCGCTTTGTAGACACTGGATCTGTATTTTCACCTACGTAATGCGTGACCTTTCTTATTTGATTAGATTGCAGAGTGGTTAAAATGTATATAATTTTTTTTTTTAGAAAATGACCGATCGTTCACTGAAGTCCACTATATGGTGAAAAATCCTGGAATGTTTTCCTCAAAAACCTTAATTTCTTTTCTAATGAAGAAAGAAAGACATGAGCATCTTGGATGACATGGGGGTGAGTAAATTATCAGGAAATTTTAATTCAGAAGTGAACTAATCCTTAAATACAGTAATCTATGATTGGCCAATGACACTGTACAGCTACGAAATAGCTTTATATAAATATAGATATAAAAATTTGTAAGAAAAAAGATTGCATAATGTAGCACACTACATAGTGTCAGTATTTTCTTGCACGGGCACTGCAGAACTGAAAACTCGCAGGCAATAGTGTAAGTACAGTGCAAATGGCCATAACAAATGTTAAGTTAAGATAAGCATTACACAGTACAGTGTTTGACATTGAGCTAATGGTAAGCTTAAAGATACAGTTTGGAAGAACCAGATCTTCACTTTTTAAAGTGATACTGTAACTCAAGCATATAATATTCGATTAGGGCTGTGCATTTTTTGCATGTTAGTGTATGCGCATATGTGTATGCTCACATTACAAACCTAAAATACTTAACTATTTATACATATTTCACATTCCATAGACAGAGTAAGACCACACACTCACTTCCTCCATCTCTCTCTCTCTCTCTCACACATACACATTAACAAACACTTCTACAAAGAAACATACAGCATTCAGAAGAAGGGACATCGCCCAAGGTGAAAAATGGCTTAAAAACAGCACTGATCCTAAGGAGAAAAAACACAAATCAATAGCCACAGATGGTCTTACATCAGAATCAAATATCTTAAGATTCTGTCTCAACCTTTTTCTCTCAACCCTTTAAGAGCCCTGAGCTACAGAGCTGAGACAGCGACGACGGGACACACACATAAACACACTTTCTCTAACACCAAATATTGTTGGAATGCTGGACAAATGTTTGGTGAATAACTTAAGTTTAAATATATACACACTTCATGATTAGCAAAGTGAGATCTATTGAAAAGCTCAATGGACCTTGCTTGATTCTGATTGGCTGAAGACTCTGGAAGGCTAAGCAAGCCTTCAGCTTCACAGTGACATATGAAACCCCACAACCTGCAAATCAACCCTACCTCAGGAAATGCTAAAACCTCAGCGAAAAATACGCTCAGTGTGTAGCGTGGGTGTGCGTGGGAGTGTGTGTGTGTCCCTATCTCAGGGAATAAGAGCTGGGAGATATTCCAGGAAGTTTTTCTGCTCAGCCGGCACAGTTGCTCAATAAAAGCTCCTGTGTGCGTAAGCCGCTTGTACCGCAGAGCATATTTTAATGAGCTCTATCCCTCTCTCCCTGACTGTTGCATGCTGGGATTACCTTTCGGGGTCACGTCCATTCTAATCCCATCAGCGCAACATGGCTCAAAAACCAACAAGCCACTGCTGACCTCCACAGGTAGACCTTATGCTACAAACCCCTGACTATGTTCCTCACCTACTTTTTAAGCATTCATCAGGTAGATGAGAGGAGAACTTGGAATGACTGAACTCAAATCAATGTTCCTAACCTGAGAAACCAGGTTTAGATTGTTTTGATGGAGATCGACTTTACTGAGGTTATTTCAAGAAGCTTGCGATCCTATAGTGCATTGCAGCAGGTGAAAGTAGCACACGTGCATGCATTATAGATGTAAACTGGGATTGCTTGATACAAGACAGAGGAGAACGAGAGAGTGAAGTAGTGAGCTATGATGGATTGCAGAGAGGAAGCAGTGGTTCAAAATTCTTTACCATAAAGAATAGATAAAGCTAACAGGAAGGAAATAAATACACGGAAATACAGTGCTTTTTTAAGATGCATAGATTAAAGTGTGATAATAAGCATGAATAACAGCTTCACAGTGAAGCAAAATGAAATCACACACACATACATACAAACACATACACACACAGGTTGGGTTTCCATGGTTTATTGGGACTTTCCATAGACATAATGATTTTTATACTGTACAAACTGTATATTCTATCCCCTAACCAGGGAATACCAAGTACACACACACAACTATCTCTCACTACTCTACACCCTTTGACAGACAGGTGTGTTCTGTCATACACTCACCTATCACTTCATCCCTCTCTTGGTCCTTCAGTTTCACACAATGTAAAAAAAAAAAAAGCCAAAAAAAAAAAAAGCCCTCAATGATTTGGACCAATTAAAATGAGCACTCATCCATCCATCCATGTAATATATGTCCCAGAAGTAGCAGAGAATGCATATTTGAGCTTGTTTTATGCATGTGTTTCATGCACAATATAAACCTACTGATTCATCTATTCAGTCTGATACACAGGTATTTCCCATCATTAGTTAAAAAGTGAGCAGTGCATTTCTGAGGATTAATCTCAATTTTATGCACCATAAAGTGTAAAAAACATTGTCTCCAGAACAATACTGCATAAACTTATTGAAATGGCTGCTTATCCGTCTGTCCATCCATTCATTGTCTATTCCATTCAGTCTCTTTTCTACCTAAAAAGTAAGTGATACATTTTTAATGTGTTAATCTATGTTTCATGCACTGTAAATCCTAAAAAAAAACTGCTTCTATGACAATGTAAATCTAATTAACTTTCCTATTTAAATTTTTTTAAAATTGAGCAGTATGTTTTTGATTGTTAATTGAAATGTCCATTCAAAGAGTAAGAAATCTTATCAGTAGCTGAATAGTGAGCACAGCAGCGTATTTTTAAATGTGCTTATCTCAGTTCAGATCAGATGTTTGTTTTTTTTTCCAGTGTTTAACATCCACTAGTTTTTATGTCATGTTTAAACCTGTTTCATCTGCCAGATACACTGTCTTCTTATCTGAAAGTGCAAAACTATTTCCTTTCATTGCAGTGATGCTTACTCTCAATGCAGTTACCTCTTTTAGTTACTTTTACTCACATACACACCAAGCAGCAAGCACTAATCAATGCAGAGAGGGGAAAACGAGGAAAACAGCACAAAGTCAAGCTGAGTAGGCTAATAATACTGACACTCCAGTGCAAACTGTAAATCAACATTAAATCAATGCTTAATCAATGTGTTCTTCCCCCTTATCATCAACCTCTCAATGAATTACTAAAGTCTAGCTCCAGATAAATGCTGACCCCACGAGCCTTCCCTCTCACTAAGCTCGCAGCAGAGGGTCTCTGGTTTAATATAGAAGAGCTTGTTACTGTTGAACCTGCTGCAGTAGTGAATTGTGACTAGGTTAAGCCCAGTTAAAATCCCACTAAGTGCCAAACCCGATGCCAGAGGTCAAACTAAGTGCAGTTTGACCTCAAGATAATACAAAAAAAACTGAAAAAGCGCAGTAAATCAGTATATTAGAATGATTTCTGAAGGAGCTTGTTACTGTTGAACCTGCTAAAGTAGTGGATTGTGAGTAGGTTAAGCCCAGTTAAAATCCAACTAAGTGCCAAACCTGATGCCAGAGGTCAAACTAAGCGCAGTTTGACCTCAAGATAATACTAAAAAAAAAACTGAAAAAGCGCAGTAAATCAGCATATTAGAATGATTTCTGAAGGATCATGTGACATTGAAGACTGGAGTAATGCTGGAAATTCAGCTTTCCCACAGGAATAAATTACATTTGAAAATAAATTAAAACAGCTTTATTAAAAAGTAATATTCATCACAATGATTGTTTTACTGTATTTTTGATCAAATAAATACAGCATGGGTGAGTACAGCATTTAGTTAGACCTACCTAAAAAATAAATAAATAAATAAATAACAACCCTTATTTAACCCATAAGTGCATGCCTCGGGTCTTTAGTGACCCAGGACGTCATTCATTACCCTCCTCTTCATTCATTTTTTTTGTTATACATCAACCTTCTTAGTAGTTCCTAATCAATTCATTATAAACAATATAATAAGAAAAACATAATAAACTTATAAAAGAATGCCTGTTTTTCCATTATTTTTTTGGTAAAAATTGTATAGGGTCGCTAACGACCCAAGATGTGTAACAGTGCAAGTATATTTTTTTCTGCACAACAATAATTGAAACTTTGATGACTGAATAAGTGCAATTCACCTTTATTCTACAAGGTGGCAATGTCTGATACACAATGATGAAGTGACGTTTCACTCAGTTACCTCAGGCAGAAAACGAAAGAATAGGAAGTATCATCAGCAAAACTTGAAATGCGTCAGTGATCTGCTGCAGATAGATCAAGCACTGAACACAAATATTAATGTCAATGTCACTTTATGGTGGATCTGTTAAAGAAGCTGTCAGCGATCAAAATACTGATTTTGAAGATGTTTAAAATGATAGTTTTGAGAATATGTTTGAGATTGTGAATATGAGCCAAGTGTTGAATGTACTGGGGAATGAGCTCTGACGAGGACAGTGATGATGGCATAAAACATCTGCTCAAACTGAACCCTTCCAACCAACAAAATATGCTTTATTTTATTCTTCTGTAATTGTTACTCTAATATCAGGAGAGTTTTATATTCGCAACAGGTGGAGATCCATCCGTGTTAGATAAAGATCTGGGTCACTAAAGACCTGAATATGTAATAATGATCGGTGAAACATTCATGCTTTTAAGGGTTAATTTGTGAATTTGTTGTTTATTTGTGCTATTGCTTAAAATTTGGTGAAAAGATTCTTAGCATTGAGTCACAGATTGAGATGTACTTGCAGCCCCCCCCAGAGCTATCTGCAAATATCGTATCACTGGCTATGCCTGATTTACACCCCGAATATATAGCCTAACTCTATGTAATTAAACTTTAGACAAAACAATGATGGTTTTTGAATGAATTAGCAATAAGACTTTCAATTTAAGCTTAATGAATAAACTCATTAAAATAATTTTGCAAAACTGAGTCGAAAACAGAACAGCTGCATTTCATAAGTCTTTTTGAACACTATTTAAACATAGCTAATGTGTCACACTACTGAGGAATATAGTGAAATGAATTTAATTAGTAGTTGTAGTTAGTTACTTCCTAACTCTGGTGTGTAAACTGATGCCATTTATCTGAGTCAAAAAAAGAAAGGGGGAAAAAAAGAAGAAAAAAAAAAAAACTTTATTATAACTTTAGCATTATTATCTGCGATGAGCCAGGACAGGAGTAATATCCCTGCTAGAGAGAATTCATAGGTCTTCATGTCGACTGAAAGATGAGAAACTTAAAAGCAGGAAAACTGAGGGTATAGCGGTGGAACACATTCTCAGTCCTACACAGGAAATTGATTCTGGCCCCAGCGGTCACAAGGACCTTGTGTGAGAAGTGTGTGATTGCTGGCGTGTGTATGTATTTTGGCAGTGGGCTGGTCAAACAGTCAAGCTTCGGACATGATAAAGCCAGATCTCTGTGGAACGCAACAACAGCAGGCTGCATCAATAACACGATAAGAGAGGATCGCTTACAAATACAAATACTAGAAGGCGAGCACATTCACACAAACACATCATGGAAAACATTGGATGAGTTCTTCTTTCACTTCAATTAAATGCATCATCACCCCATCATTCACAGGGACTTTGACTTAACAAGTGCCTGATGTGCAGGAATTCATTGACCAAAGAGCCACTTATATAAGGGCATTTCATTGTGCACTTTTGGCCCTGTGGACTTTTAGAACACTTTTTATACTCTTACTAGATTATGTATGCTAACAGCTGTGCATTCTCACCCAAGACATGTTTTGAAACAACATAAACATTTTCACTAAAATGTCATTTCCATCACAACTTATATTATCTATTGTGTTCGGTAACAATCTGTAGTGGAAATAACTTTGTTCATTCATTCGTTCATTTGTTTGGACAACTTAGTTCTGCTAATCTCTCTATACAACCCAATCTCACGGCAATTTGTACGTATTTTACGAGGTGGCTAATTCGTATGACCTCACTTGTACGAATTAGTACGTTTTTTGCTAAATCGTATGTATTTTACGAGTTGCCAAATTCGTATGAATTCGTACGAATGACCTTCCCCTAACCCTGCCTCTAAACCTACCCGTTACTGGGGTTTAGACAAATCGTATGAATTCGTACAAGTAAGGTTGTACGAATTCGTACAAATTAGCAACCTAGTAAAATACTTACGAATTGGTCATGAGATAGTGTTGCTCTATATTAATACAACTTCTAATTACAATTTTAGATTTCTGAAATAGACAGAATTAAATAATATTTCCACACATTCTGCACAAAATCATTGCTGGATTGGACACAATAAAATACATTTTTAAATACTTTAAATACTTCATTAAATACTTTAATAAATTTTTTTACTGAACTTTACAAATCACGTTTCATACTTCATCTCAAGCATGCTCTTTTCCTTAACTAAGTAACTAAGCACATTCACTTTTAACAAAAATGTTGGCTGTGATAGAAATGATGCCACAACTAAAGGACATAATTTATTTTTCATAAAATTACTATAAAGTATTACTATTAAAATAAACATGTTAACATTAAAAGTCTAGTAAGGAAACATGAAGGCCATACATTCGATTTCCAGAAAATGTTTGTGCTGATTAAATGTTCCTGAGTGGAATGTAAGTCATCTGCTAAATGCACAAAATGCAAATGAATGCAAATGCATGATAAAAAAGTTTTAATATGGCCTTCATATAGCAAAAAAAAAAAAAAAAAAGGAGTTTAATCTGTTTTAATAAAAATTTGCCTGGTCTCCATTCCTCCAAAATGTGGCTTTTATAACAAAACAGCACAATGAGAATATCCTGAGAATATTCAAAGATTGCACAGGCAGAAACAAAAACGCATCTATTTCGGCACTGTTTTGCATCACTACTTTAGCTTTTCCGATGACAATTAGCCTCCCGTTTAGAGACTTAAAAACATCATCCCACATTTAATCAACTGTCTCATTCATTTCCGATTCTAGAACACAGACAGCATGAGTCCAAAAGCTAGCTAATTTAACTACTAATCTGCTGATTAACACAAAGTTGTATTAACTGTAATGTAAATGATAGGGTGAGACTTTTTAGGACTCAGCGTGTAGGGGAAACACCTCTAGTCCACTTCAAGATGAAGTGAGAGAGGGTAATTTGATTAAGGGAAACACACTTCTGCACGTGTTAAGTCTTTCTACTGGAGACTTAAAGCAGTATTCAATTACCTGCTCAATCAAGCCCAATTTACTGCTAGAGTGGAAGGAAAACATACAGACTGTAGTGGGACTGAACCTCACTTTTTTACAGAGCGAACACACACACACAGAGAGTCAGGCTTCACACCAAGAGTCAGTATTGATCTTGAATCTATAGTACCTGGGTGAGGTGAGGTGACATGGGTTCAAAAGCAAAAGAGCTCTTCATATCTGGAAACAGCTTACTGCCTACTGAGACACTACGGCATTAAGTATAGACAGCATGAGCCAGTCTATGAGTACACCTATCATTACTGGTGTATGTGTGAGACACTTGGTTAGGTAAGTGGGCAGCAAAGCTTCAGGCACACCCCCGCAGCTCAATCCCCCACCCACCAGGCCCCGTTTCTATGACAACGCTAGCAGAGAGCCCCAGCAGGACAGGAGATAAACAAGAAGCCATATCCCTACCACTGGGATGGAAGGTGTGCGCGCTTGTGCGTGTCAGACCAGTCCTTTGAGATCCACCTAGCTGGCTTTATCCTCTGAAGTTGATGGACAACAACAACAATATCCTTTAGATTAGAAGCAGCCGTCAGTCCCTCGGGAAACAGCAGACCTGGCAACAGTGGCAAGCGCGGCAGCGGCTAACTCCCTAAGCTCCTCTCTGAACTGGCAATGGCTGTGGTCACTAATTCCCCACACTGGCCACGAACCTGGCAACAGCAGCTAACTCAGTGGACTAGACACAGAGGTGACGATTGCAAGTAGAAGCTAACTCCCTGAGCAAGGTGTAAAGCTAGCAAAAAAGCCCTAGGGATGACAAATATAAAGTAGAAAACTGGCCCTGAGGGATGAACTGTTACAAACACAAACTCTGCAAATTTCAGCCGTGGACACTTAGAGCTTGCTAAGTGTCAATCCATAGATTTCAAATTCTGTGAAATGTGAAAGCTCCTCAGAATTTGATTCCAATAACTATGAATTGAGGTATAAATGTATAGAAAAAGAAATACAAGACATAATTGTGGGATATACAGTACTATAATGTCACAATTACACTACTGTGAGAATATACCGGTACTTATGAGATATGAAGTCACAATTGCGAGACAAAGTCATAATTGTGATAAATAAAGCCAAACTGTAAAATAGAAAATTGCATTTTGAGATATAAAGTCATAATTTTGAGATATTAAGTCACCGTTGTGAGATATGAAATCATATTGTGGGATATAATGTAAATAGTGAAATATAAAGTCACAGATGCGAGAAATAAAGTCAAATGTGAGACATAAAGTCATATTGTGAAGTATAATCACAATTGTGAGATACGAAATCATATTTTGGGTATAATGTAAGAAATTAAACATAAAGTTGCAATTGCGAGATATAAAGCCATAACTGTGATAAATACATTCAAACCGGGAAATATAAAATTGGATTGTGAGATATAAAGTAAGAATTGTAAGGTATTAAGTCACAGTTCTGAGATATGAAATCATATTGTGGGATTTAATGTCACAACTGAAATATAAAGTCACAGATGTGAGATATAAAGTCATATTGTGGCAAATAAAGTCACAATTGTGAGATATGAAATCATATTTTGTGATATAATATCATAAGTGAAATGTAGCCACAATCGTGAGATACTAATAGTCATATTGCGAGATATTACGTCACAATTCTGAGATATAAAGTCATAATTGTGTGATATAAAGTTACATTACAAAATAAAAGTCATTGTTATAATTGCATTGTACTTATGAAATATGAAGTCGCAATTGCGAGATATAAAGTAAATACAGCCAAACTGTAAAATATAAAATTGCATTTTGAGATATAAAGTCATAATTTTGAGATATTAAGTCACAATTGTGAGATATGAAGTCACATTACAAAATTCATTGTTATAATTGCAGATTGCGGTATATATATATATATATATATATATATATATATATATATATATATATATGTGTGTGTGTGTGAGCAATATCACACGAGTAGCCATGCGATATGGCTGTATATCAGCACGGCTGTGATGATATACAGCCATATCGCACGGCTACGAGTGTGATATTGCGTTTATTCAACAGTTCAACGGCACAAGTGTGTAAATAAATAAGAAGAACAACGAAGTGTCTTTAAAACCCTCTTTTGTGCAGCACTACTTCCTTCCGCCACGGATTCAAATCTCAAGTTGACAGTTGGACCAAGCCTCCGTTACTAACTCTAAAACGTCACTTCAGAACTAGTAACGAAGGAACGTTTCAAATCTCAAGCTGACAGTTGGACCAAGCCTCCGTTACTAATTCTAAAACGTCACTTTAGAACTAGTAACGAAGGAACGTAGAGTCACTTCATTGAATTTTGTACAGTATTAGAGAGAGAGCGAGAGAGAGAGAGAGAGAGAGAGAGAGAGAGAGAGAGAGAGATCGCCTGAGAGTAGGCTATTACCTGTCTGATAATTACCAAAATGCCAAAAAAACAAACAAAAAACAATAATTAAATGCTACACCTTGTAGCCTATCTCTATATTTCCTAATTTTTCTTTTATCATAAAAAAAAAATAAAATAAAAAAAAAAATCAATGATATAGGTCACCCTTTACGCTTGTATGTGGGTTTTTACAAATATTTAACGAATGAAAAGGATTTTAAAGAGCTTGTGCCAAAACCTCGTAACTCCATTTGATCTTCAAACTGTCAGTCAAACCTCAAAAATCCGCCTCACCTCGTGAATGAAGTGCGCACACAGTTTGGACATCTCGTCTATGCAATGCAAAGGTAAATAAAGATCTGATGTTTGGAAAAAAAAAAAAAAAAATTGTAAAGCGTTTTCTTTACTCAAAACAACACTATGTCTATAAAGGGTATGTATTTAAAGGGAGCAAGAAGAGGAAGCGGAGAAGAGTCTTCGTCTGATATGTCCCATCTAGTTGTAGCCAATATGCTATATGCTATATAAATGATAAGGTAATTATTATCAAATTAAACAGCACAATTCGACTTGCTCTGGAACAAATAATAGATTAATAAGACCAAAGATTGCCCGTTTAATGTACTCAAATTGAATTATGTCTCGTGTTTAACCACTATAAGAGCCAGCGGTAAGTCTATGAAGCACTGGCCGAGATGACGCTGTTCTCGGCGGTTACACAAGCACTGAACGCCGGCTGAAGCTCTGGAGCTCGCATCTCCGAAAACGTCAAAACAAATTGTAAAATAGGCGCTATTATTAAATATAAGTCACATAATTCAGGTCTAAACAACTACATTCACGCCTAAAAAACTATTAAAACTACAGTTCGTGGTACAACAAGTAGTATTTGTAAAAATTACGGTTGATTTGATCGGCCGCCATGACGGTCACTTCAAGCGAAGTGATACAAACGGTGAAAAGGTAGAAGGAGTGCTGTTATCACTGAAATATCGCATGGCTATCAGCCAATCAGATTCGAGAACCAGACAGAACTGTTGTGTGTATATATATATATATATATATATATATATATATATATATATATATATATATACACACACACACACATATATATATATATATATATATATACACACACACACACACACATACACATATATATATATATATATATATATATATATATATATATATATATATATATATGTGTCTACTCTGAGGCGAAAACAGGCTTCCATAAATAACCTCAGCATGTGTGAGAGAGGGGAAAAAATCCACTGTATTCTTTCACTGTGAGAATTTCTCAGATCCTGCGAAACTAATAAATAATTCATACCTCGTATTTGGTTAATCAAACAAATTAGATAAAAGGACTTCTATTTTCCAATTCAAACACAGGGAAAGAGGAACATTTAAAATTTCTGTTCCTATGTGAGCCAGGACGGTACATTTGCCACACAATCATAATCCATACACTACTTATCCAGTTACATCCAGAGACCTTCACATACTCATCTCAAATTCCTTCATTCGGACTGCCGGAACTCAAAATCCGGAGAGCCTTTTAAAGGTCCAGTCCCCTATATTGAAGCCACAATGCTTCTGGTTACTTAAGCTAGGCCACAGATACACAATACTACGATTTCCCTGATCAAATATGATTACGGCAGTTATTCTCTCGGTGGGGAAGCCTGCCATCAGCTTCTAAACTGGAATGACAGAATGGCACGGAAGCAGGGAGGAAAGGAGGCGAGTGTGGTTACAGGTCTGCGGAAGGGAGAAAGAGTATATGAGGTTGGAAAGTGAGAGAGAGAGACATAAAGGCCACAGTAAAATCAATGCATGCAGAGAATGGAGAGATAATTAAGGAAGGAAAGAAGAGAACGGGAGAAAGAAAGAGTGAATTCAATCCGTCCTTACATGACTCCACATCACATTCGCTAATTAGATGAGTTACATCTTAATGTCAGTAACCATTAAACACAATGGCAGTGTTCCCAGAATCCTTTGCTATTAACAACCCCACCATCCACCCCATCTAGTTATCTGGGATTGTGAATTGTATAGCCTGTGTTTTGTCATTGTCGATAAAGGCATAGCATGGGATGTTAGTGATGTCCTGCTCACTGACTCAGAGGTGTGTGAGTGTGTGTGTGTGTGTGTGTGTGTGGGTTTGGCAGGCCCTTTGTAGGCTGTGTGCTCAATTACATGCTGACATAACAGGGATGTACAATTACTGCGTGACACTGCGTTCACTGTACTGCACCTGTCAGACAGCCTGGCAAGGTACGACCCAGGGATCCTTAGATGATGAAGAGGTAGGGGTGGTCGCACACACACACACACACATACACACACGCGCACACACACACACACACACACACACACACACACACACACACACACATTGCTTGTACATACTCCAATGCCTTTTATACTTCCACATTCACAGTCCCATTTTCCACGGCCACCTCTCCCTCCCTCTCTTTCCCTGTCGTTCTCTCGTTGCAGGAGAACTGCAGTGCTCAGCACTCTAGTCATTGTTGTGATTCAGTACTGGAGCTCATGTCTGCCAGCTCTGCTCCAATTTACAACAGCGGCCCACAATGCACTGCTCTGGGCAAAGCAAGAATACAACCACACCTCTCTCTCTCCTCTCAGGACTCAATCTCTCGCTCACTACCGTAGAGCAGCAGACCACCATCAAATAAGCACAAATAAACAAGCTGAACTCCTGAAGTAAACCCCTCAATGAATCTTCTCTCGCTGTCTCCTTCTTCTCCTCACTCTCTATATCAGTCCCTTACCCATGAGCAGCACACATCTCTGGCTTTTTTTTTTTTTCTTTTTTTTTCTTTTCTTTTTTTTTTGCAGCTCCAAATGGAATTGTTAAAATCGTGACTGTTATTTATTTTTTCCTGCCTCAAACTCATGCAACTGATTAAGCTAATGCTGCTAATATGGGTGACTCAAATTAACAAAGTAATGGTAGAAGATGTTTTAACGTCTTTCCCAGAGGTGGGTAGTAACGAAGTACATTTACTTCGTTACATTTACTTGAGTAGTTTTTTGGAAAATTTGTACTTTTTAGAGTAGATTAAAATGTGGGTACTTTTACTTTAACTTGAGTAAATTTGTAATGAAAAATCTGTACTTTTACTTCGCTACAATGGGCAACGTTCATCTCGTTACTTTATTTTAATTCAATACTGTAAATGTTAAGAAATGCGTAGTTTATTCCATGCGCGCTGTCTCTTTTTTCATGAACGATGCCCCATTCACAAATGAATCACTCTTTTGAGTCGATTCTGTTCAAAGACTTGATCAAACAAGTTGGTAAAGCTGTCTAAATTGATTCGCGAATCAGTTTGAATGATTTGTTCAGTTCCTGCACGCGCTGAATCGTTTGAAGCGGTTCTCACTCGGAGCGGATGAAGTGGCAGTGGACCTACAGTCAATTAAAAGCAAATCTGCAAATGCATACAGTTGTCTGCCAGCGATGAAGATCTTTATTAGTTGAGCTGCGTATGCTGTCTGTGAACAATTCCACAGGTAGGCCTATCGATTTCATTTGATTTTACTTCATGATACAGCCGAGCCAATAGCCGACATTTTACAACCAAACAGATTATTACGTCACTATAACAAAAGTATGTAGTATTTGTTTACCGTTTTTATGGGCATATATCTTAATTTATACATTAATTTATACATATACTATTGCGCAATGGCGGCGCCAGCGACCTGTTCGTCTTGAAAATGAACGCTTTGCGTTGACACAGTTAAGCAGTTTACACGCGCCTGCTGAAATATACATTTGATTACATTTTGGAGAACAGACCGAAGAAGATCCGTCAATGTGTATTTGATCATTGTTTGTGTCAAGTTCAGATATGAGCGCGAGCACATGTAAAGAGTTTTCTCTCTTCTTTAAAATGTAACGTTAGCTGTATACGTTATTAATATAGTAACGATACATTCGGGTTACAGATGCTAGAAATAATGCTTGTCTCTTCTGTTTGTTTGTTGCAAAGATATCTAATTATGATAATAAATTAAATATCTATTTAAATAATAAACATTAAATAATAACATGCTATTGTGTGTGTGTGTGTGTGTGTGTGTGTGTATATATATATATATAATAAAAGTAACTAGTAACAAGCTACTTGAGTAAGATTTTTATTGGATACTTTTTTACTCTTACTCAAGTAACTATTAGGATTATTACTTTCACTTTTACTTTGAGTAAATATTTCTATAAGTACTTGTACTTTTACTTGAGTACAGTTTTTGGATACTCTACCCACCTCTGGTCTTTCCAAGTTTTAACGTTGGAAAAGGTGACTTTTTAAAATGTTAAAATCTTTATTGAAAGTCTGGTCACTACCAGTAAGCTGAATAATCTATAGGCCAATAACCTACACTCTAAAAAATAAAGTTTATTTATGGGCATCTATGGTTCCATGAAGAACCTTTAACATCCATGGAACCTTTCCATTGCACAAAAAAAAAAAAAATAAATAAATAAAAAAAATAAAATAAAATAATAAAATTTGGCATCATGTTATTATAAATGTAAAGTATAAAACAATTTGAAGTGTTTTTTAAATTATGAATTCACCCCAAAACGAACATTCTTTTATCATTTACACCATGTCGTTCCAAACCTGTATGACTTTCTTTGTCATATATGACATAACCAAAATTTTTGATTACCACTGACTTTCACTGTAATTTTGTAGTTATGTTTGGCACAGAGATGACACACTTCAGCTTTAAAAGAAACCTGAAATTACAAAACTTCTAACAAACTGCTGCATAATGGACTGGCATGTATTGTTCATAATTGATAATATCCTGTTCTGCCCCTGCAGTCTTGATGGACTTTTTTTTTTTTTTTTTTTTTTTTTTTTAAAGTAAAAAGCTTGGAGAGCTTTGAGAGTCTCTAGCGAAGGCACTAACAATCTCGTCAACATCCATTGTTAGCTCAGAGAGCAGGGACCAGTACCGTGGCTGTGAGGAGAGAAAGAGAGCAAGGCTCTGTGGGGGAGATCACCCACTTTCCCTACGCGCAAGCCTTTCATCTAGCAGCTATAACAGCACAGCTAATTAAGAAGAACTAAGGAATGTCCAAAACAGACACACGCACACATATGCATGCATCTCTGCCTACTTTTCCTTCCTCATGGGGACAGGAGGATAAATTCAGCATGGTGCACAGCATTACTTTAAAGTGTGTGTGTGTGTGTGTGTGTGTGTGTGTGTGTGTGTGTGTGTGTGTGTGTGTGTGTGTGTGTGTGTGTGTGAACTTGCATAAGACAGAAGGACCCCACAATATCATAAATTCCTCATCTTACTATCTTAGTAGGGTCATTTGGACCCCACAAAGTAGTATAAACAAGGATGTGTGTGTGAGTGTGTGTGTGTGTGTGTGTGTGTGTGTGTGTGTGTGTGTGTGTGTGTGTGTATATATGAGTGAGAGAGTGAGAGAGAGAGAGAGAGAGAGAGAGAGAGAGAGAGAGAGAGAGAGAGAGAGAGAGAGAGAGAGAGAGACCCAGCTGTGGTTCACTGCTGCTCACTTTATTATATAATTTGTGGAGGCATTAGAACTACTTCCCTAGTCCACTGGGCTTTCACAGACATCCCACAATTCCAATTAAGTTGTGTGTGTATGTATGTGCCCATTTCTACCTCAGATAACAAAATATCAAAAGGTAATTCTGAGTTTGAGTTTATCTCATAATTGCAACTTCATATCTCAGAATGACTTTACATCTCACAACTGTGATTTTTCTCATAATTGTGAATTCATCTCTCAAAATGTGACTTTGTTTCACAATTGCAACTTTATTTCTAATAATGTCGACTTCATCTCAAAATGTAACTATATCTCACAATTGTTTTCTACTAAATACAACTTCATATCTTAAAATATGACTTAGTCTTTTACATTGCATTTTTTTCCTCATAATTGTGAACTGATATTTCAAAATGTGATATCTCAAAAGTGCAATTTTTGTCTCATAATTGTGAATTTATATATCATAATGATTAATATCTTATATGAATTTACAATTACAGAATGTGAGGTCAAAATTGTGTTATAAAATCAAAATTGTAAGAAATAGTCTTTATACAATACAACTTTATTTTACTGCGTGTCACAATTGCAACTTCATACTGTATCTCACAATTATAAATTTATAATCCACAATTGTGATGTTACAATGTAACCGTTTCATATTTTAGACCTTACAATTATGATCTTACAATGACCTGTATTTACTTTTAAACTACAGATCAAAAATACAATTTTCTCAGTATAAAACAATAGAAGTCAATGAAAAGTGTCCATAACGACAGAAAAACACAGCTGCATATGTATGTGCGCTCTCCATTGAGGTTGAGCAGGACGAGATGACCCACTGCCTGAATGCATTGTGGTTGCTCATTTTAGTGAAGACCCCAAGCTGCCCCACAAGCGCCTGTCAGAGTGGAGCTATGACTGATAATCACAGTCACACTCATCACAATGAAGGGGAAATGCTAGAGAGAGAGAGAGAGAGAGAGAGAGAGAGAGAGAGAGAGAGAGAAAGAGAGAGTGTTGAGGAAGGGGTCAAGCGCAAAGAGAGAGTTTTAGAAACAATTTTGTGTCACTTTGTATTTAAGAAGAACATCACAATGGGAAAACTAGTGAGTGGGGACAGGAAGTAACAGAAACTGCATGTGTGGGAAACACTTCCAGAACATCCAAGCGCATCTGCTTTTGATTAGCTTACACAAACCCGATGCTGTTCTCTCAGTTCTCTTTCACTATGTTCTCCCATCAATCTTAAGGTTCAACATTCAGGGGGTGTCCACGGGTTAATCCTCCAACGAGACTTTCACAGGCCATTCCGAGAGGAATGAAGAGACAGTGGTAAACACTCAAGCATACTTCCTGACCAAACCATGAATTCTCTTCCTCGTTGTCTATATCCTCTCCAGCCGCTCCCTTAACTCCAGCTTTAGCCTTTTAATTAGGGTTGCCATGGCGCCCTCGGCATATGAACAAAGCATTTTAGCGTTTCAAGAGAAAGTGGCAAGGTGCATATTACTGCCGTCATAAAAGGATCTGATCAATTAGTCATGTTTTGCATCATGGACCAAGATTTCTGTGTTTAGTTTAGTTCATTTTTTTAATTTTTTTATGGTTTGGTGTGGTAGATTAAATAAATATGAGTGGAATTGTGGGCTGAGGGAAGAGTGATTCAGAATCTCTAGTGTCTGCATGATCATTAAAGGAAAGCCGCATAAAGTCTGTAATTAAAGGATGTGCATGACAGACATAATCATAAAAGCATTACCCCAGTCTACACGAATCAAGGTTTGCATTTAATATAAATGTTCCTGACATTATCGCGCAATTCTTTTTAAAGGCTCTTGTTGACACGTATGATGGAGATTGAATACCTCACGGATCATCTAAAATGGTTGCATTTCTGTGTAATTTATGTTTACCGTCGCAAAATCTCTGGCCAAATTGTCAGCGGTAGAAATGCTGTTTATGGATAGTTAGAAGCATTAAAAACAACTCAAATCTCTCTGTTTTTCCCCCCCCTCTATGTGTGTACATCCGGTTCAGTGCATCGGAACGTCAAAACAATTTTCCTGTTTTCCAGCTTAAAGAAGTGGCCTGATTGAATGGTACGGCATAGATTGGATGTTGCCGTTATGGAGATGGCTTGTTTGCTCATTTGAGACGAATGATTGCCTTCATTTCCCCTGATATGGGCGTGATGGCAGGAGAACGGCAGCCTATTTGCTCTCCTAAACGAGGGCGTAATGGACGCTTTGTGCAACGTTAGAGCGCTCCGTGGCTGCCTTTGAGAGGCTCTTGAGAAATGAACCCTGACAACTGCACAGATGTTCAAAAGGCCTTTCTTCTGTTTAGATGCGTAGACCGTTCATTTGTTTTTGTTTGTTTGAGGAAGCCATTACCAGTCGGCTGATACGAACACTAGGTCTGTCTTTAGAGGAGAGATGAGAGACAGAAATTCAAATAGATCCATAACTGCTCATAAATGCTCAGGCAGCATCTCGCTCAGACGAACGACATCAAACCACACGTCTGCCATTCCTGGCTTTTACCGCATAATCACTATCTGCTTTGAGCTCGTCTCATCTTTTCCATCTCGGCTCATTCCGTCAAATTATTCTCCAAAACATTTCACCTCCATCCCCTATTCCTCCGTATCTCTTTCTCTCCATTGTTTCTCCCGCTTTCACCCACTCTTCCCAGAGAAGACCCACAGACCCATCCATTTCTATTAGGCAGGGGAAATGAGCACATTAGGGAAGAGAAGGGGGTGTCGGGCGGAAATGCCCCCCCTTGGGACGCTGAGCTGGGGTAATGGAATTACACTCCATTATCAGACGGAGATGATTCCATTTAGCTGGAGAGGAGCGAGCTACAGCGGAGAGATGGAGTAAGAGAGAGGGATGGAGAGAGGAAGAGCGTGAGTTCAGTCCATTTCGCTTCATCTAAGCTAATCTTAGCTAAACAACAGCCACTGTGTGTTGGCTATCACGCCATTTCTCCAGGGCCAAACTTCTAAGGGCTCACAGAGCTCCAAGGCCTACCAATGCAGCGGTTCTTAAATGGTTTCATTTCAGGACATAGGATTTACATATAATGGTGACTCAAAATGGTACCAAAATGGTTTAAGAATACAAAAGCTACAAAAATATCCTTAATATTTTGTCTAGTTTTATTGGACACACAGTTTTTGACCTGTGTTGTTATTGTTCACTAAAACTAAAAGTAAAACCTTTTTTTTTTTTCTGAAATAAACACAGAAATCTGAAATAAAATATAAATAATTATGTGGAAAACTTAAGCTTATTAAAAAATTTAAATGTTGGAGGAACTGTGTAAGGAAATGACCAAATCTACAACTGAAATAAAAAAAAAAAAAAAAAAAAAAAAAATAAAATAAATAAAAAAATATAAATATTAAAAAACACAAATTACAAAATAATACTAATAATACTAATAATACTTTAAGTAAATAAAATAAAATAAATAAATTAAATATTTAGAAGGAGATAAATTATTAATAAAATATTGTTAATATCTTGAATTAGCTTTTAATTTTATAATTTACTGTATACTCCTTTTCAGTTCCTCATGGAATATAAGCTATAGGTAAAGCTATAGCTGAACTGATATGTTGCTGTTTCAGGGGTAAGGTCGAGCCCATCAGAGTCAACATCTACTTCAGCAAAGATAACCTGCTCCATGTCTTTTACAGCGACTGGATATTTTTTAGACAGTTTTACTAAGTCACACCCCTCTGGATATACTTTGGTTCTTTCTGTTCTCAGAGCAATGAACAGAAAGAATAAAGACAGAAAGTGATTGAAAGTAAGACAAGTCTTTGTCTTGGAAGTGTCTCTGGGAGGCAGCCTGTTCTAACTCCTGTTGGTCTAATGGAAAAGATTTTCTTTGGAATCATGAAAATATATGAGATTTCTCTTTTTATTCTCCACCTCTCTTCCTCGGATTTAAAAAAAAAAGTGTGAAATATGATATATAAATATGATATATTGTTTGACAAGAACATTTGCACAATGCACCATGGTTTAATTAATCTGCAAATATTCTTATAATGAATTATTGAAAGGTGAAGTGTGTCATTTCTATGCCACTAGTGGCACCAAACAGAATTGCATAAAGAAAACAGGTTTCCTAAACCCTCCCCCTGTCTGCCATTGGTCAAACAAGCAAATAGGGTTCCATGTTCGGCTGGTTAACATGCTCCAGTTGGCCCCTGTTAATAGATGCTGTATTTCATTATTCTAAAGTAAATGTTTTGCAAGTGACTAATTGTTATTTATTTAGCCTTCTTAATGCTCTTGAGATGAATCTGTCTTCAGGTATTATAAATTACAGACCTCTTTGTGCTGGTCAAGAAGGTCAAGTGTCGCAGTGTTTACACTATAAGGGGAAATCAACCTACGAATAGCTTATTTATAGTTGTCTCTACATATTAAAGTGGTATTGGAGAAAATATTTCAACATGGAAAAAAACACACACATCTTATTAAATTATTCATGCTCACATCTTTGTGAAGTGACACACTGAAGCTAATTAAATTTGATGTGTGCATTTTTTCAGTGTTAAAATACTTTTTAATGTGCAGAGACAACTATATATAAGCCACTTGTGGGTTGGTTTCCACAAAGAGTGAAATCATTCTTCTTTCGTTTTTTTTTTTCTTTTTTTTTTTAGCATTTTCATTAAAAAATGCTCTTTGGCTGAGAAGTCTGGCATGTGGTGCCTCTCAACCAATGGTGTGAACTCAGGGGCGGGGCTACCTGTTTGCCAAATGGCTGATGAAGGAAGCATTTAGGAAACTTGCTTGGAAACAGTTATTATATTTACAGTTATATTTTACCTTTAAGCATTCTAAAATCTAAAAAAAGTGACAGTAAAGATATTTGTGATTTTCCAAAACATTTCCATTTCAAATAAATGTTGTTCTCCTGAACTTTCTATTCACTAAAGAATCCTGAAAAAATTCCTCAAGGATTCCCCCCAAAATAAATAAATAAATAAATAAAAAATAAAATAATAATAATAATAATAATAAAAATGTTAGGCAGCACAACTGTTTATAACACTGATAAGAAATGTTTCTTAAAGAAACAAATCAACATTTTTGAATGATTTTTGTAGAATTATGTGATGCTGAAGAATCATGTGATGAAAGACTAGATTGCTGAAAATTCAGCTTTGATGTCACAGGAATAAATTACTGTAAATTTGCTGTATTGCTGTATTTCTGATCAAATAAATACAGCCTTGGTGAATATAAGAGACTTCTTTCAAAACCATTAAAAAAAATCCTACCAACTTTTGACTGGTAAAATCATAATTGTGAGATATAAAGGGTAGTGCTGTCATGTCATCTGCTTGGTCATTTCTAATGCAGTAGATCTTAAATATAATTGAATATGAAGTGAGTAACTTCTGTCTTTAGTGGCACCAAACAGAAATGCTAACTGTTTGTTTGAGTGGCTGACTGGGGTGAGTTTGAAACTCCCTGTCCAATAGCAGATGGGGAGTGTTTGAAACTTGTTTGCAATTATTTTCACAGGTCTGTTTGGTGCCACTAGTGGCGCATAAATTACAGTACATACTTCGCCTTTAAGGAAACAGAAGGCAGCGGCTTTATTTCAAGTACCATAAATATCTCACAACATTAGTCCTTGTCTAGCACATTGCCTCATTTCTTATGTTTTGACAATGTTCTTTAAAAAGGCATATGAGCCAAATCACGGGTTGCCAGGCAGACTCATCAAAGCGCGTTTGTGCAAACTCAGTTGCACCGTCACCTTCATGCTTCGCAGTATCATTCCACACCCACCATGCCCTCTTTAACACATTAAATCCATGCATTATCCATAGTGGCTATATGAAGCAGAGCTCATTTGAAGAGCAGTGCTGTATTTATAGACTAGCACTGCTGCGTTGTGCAGCTGCTAAAGTCATTTCGAGCTCTGGGACTATTTATTTTAAGATCCCTGCTCTTTTATTAGCTCTATTGTGTACAGCGATGTAAGGGAGTACAGTAAAACTCTTCCCTCAGCACCGACGATGTCGACCCCAGGAAGCTGGCAGCAATCCATGAAGACAAACCACCACAGCCAGGGTCAACAGGCACAAGTAGAGTCTGTCTACAGTGATAACATACGCAAACACACGCACGCCCATATATACACATCCTAAGGAAATACCAGCAGGCAAACCGGTTAAATATCCCTCCTAACCCCCATTGCACCTGACCTCATTTCTGTATGCACAGAAACACATACTGTCCTTCTTCTCAGCGTGTGTGTGAGGCCGTGGTTGGTGGCACCTGCCACGGGCTTCTGTGTGCAGCTGTGTGTGTACAGATGCCATAAGTGAGACCTGTCTGGGTGACCCTCCCTGCAGACACGACCACACAGTCCTGGAGCTGCAGTAAAAGCAATGATGTGGGAAGACAGCCATGACATTTAGGCCTCAGTCCACCTCACTTTCTTAGTCACACTTCTCTTCTTTTTCTTCCATTCTACTTCCTTCAGCTGATTTTCAGTATTCTCTGTCCATGCATCTTGACCTCTTTCACAGAATATTTCATGTTCAATACAAGTTGAGCCCAAATGACAGCATTTATGGAATACTGATGATTACAATGAATCAATGAATCAAATCAATAAATCAATGAATCAAATGAATCCAATCAATCAAATAAAATAACAAAAATAATAATCATTTTTTTCCCCCTACAGATTTTCCCTTTAAAGCCTGTGTATTATTTCTGCTTTACAGTTTGTCATTTTATTTATTTTTATTTTTTTTATTTTGCATTGTGTTATCATGGTAGGGCAGTTGTAAAATTGGTAATACATTACCATTGGTAAGATTTTTTGATGTTTTTGAAAGAACCTCTTATGCTCACCAAGGCAAGGCTGCAATTATTTGATCAAACATACAGTAAAGCCAGTAATGTTGTGGAGTATTTTTATAATTTAAAATAAGTAAGCTATTTTACTATATTTTAAAATGTAACTTTCTTCCTAAAATGGTGAAGTTGAATATTCAGCAGCCATTACTTTAGTCCAATCATTCAAATATGCTGATATGGTGCTCAAGAAACATTTCTTATTTTCCTCAATGAAACAATTGTGCTGTTTAATAATTCTATAGAAACTGTGAAACATTTTTAATGAATAGAAAGTAAAAATAACAGCATTTATTTGAAATATAAACAATGTAAAAGCCTTTACTGTCACTTTTGATACATTTAAGCATCCTTGCTGAATAAAAATATTAATTTCTTTAAACAAAGGTGATTTTTGTTTTCCACACTAAAATCATACTAACCCTCATATTATAACCCATATTATTGTATTGAACCAAAAATATTCATTTAAGAGAGTGTGTTGTGTGTACACACATACACAGCACTGATTAATTCCACTGAAATTAAAATAGTAAATGCTTTTAATGCGAGCCTGCCTTTTGGCTATGACTTCCACCCTCTCAGAGGCTGTTGCTAAGGATTCTTGGTTTGTTTTGTAGCACCTCACTTGGGTGGAAAGGAGAGGCTCATTTTTAGGAGAAATAGCCGATTCCTACAGCTACAACGGAGGAGGATTATATCAGGTTTTCTTGGTGTATCTGTGTGCTAATATGACTGGGTCATTGCAATATCTTGCCAAGAATGAATGCTTTTTTTGTACATGTAGATAAGTGTTGACAAAGTCTATAAAGTTTTAACAAAAAAACATAAGCAAATTGACTACTGATTTGAATAAATTCTGACATTTAGGTCACAGTACCTAAGAATTCAGATTTATCTTATTTTATCATTTTTTGATTAAAAGCAAAATGAGCATGAGTAAAGGGTACACAAGTAAACCGCTGGGTGCAGCTCATTATCAGCCATTACTTAAACAACAACAACAAAAAAAAGCTTTAAGATGTAGAAGATCTAAAGAGAGTGTTCTGAAAGAGAGTAGAAGGAGTGACAATAAAAGATAGGGGGAAACTCCACCTCTTCTTACCGTTCTCGGGGTGTTCCATCTCTCCGATGCTGCCGTCCGGGGTGGTGCGTTCATAGTGGTCTTCAGGTAGGGCGAGGGGCCCGATACGGGGCCCTGAAGAGCTCTTACTGCTGGGTGTCTCTGATTCTTCCAGACCACTGTCATAGTAACTGTGCTGAGAGGGATCCTGCAGATCTTGTGCCTGATTGGCTGTGGAGAAGGTCACTCGGCGATGCGGGAGCTGTGATTTGAAAGAGACAGCGAGAGAGGTCAAAGGTCAGTGTGCATGTTGATGACATCATCAGGTAACTTGGTGAATGATTTTCATTCTAATACAAGGGAACAACCTATTTAACAGCAAATAAAAAGTCTAAGTTTTAGCTCAACGTTTAGCGTACTGCACCATTTGTGCCACAGACATGAATGATAAATTATGTGTATTATATAAAAAAAAACCAAGATGTTATTTTCTAAGGCAGGGGTGTCCAATCCTGCACCTGGAGAGGCACTGTCATGCAAAGTTTAGCTCCAAACCCCAATTAAACACACCTGAACCAGCTAATCAAGGTCTTACTAGGCATACTAGAAAATTCCAGGCAAGTGTGTTGAGGTAAGTTGGAGCTAAACTCTGCAGGACAGTGGCCCTCCAGGACCGGGTTTGGACACCCTTGTTCTAAGTGATCTGAATGACAATTTTAACCTGGCAAAATAATATACTGAAAGACCAGAACATGGGCAAGTCTTCTTTGGCATGTAAACAACTTTTAATCAATAATCATTCTCTTCAGTAAATCAAAAATTTTACAATTACAATATTACAATTCAATTCAACTGTTACAATTAAAATATTCAAAAATAAATTAAAATTTCTATAATATTTTCTTTGAATAAATACATTTCAGGGCACAAATGTTTTCATCATTGATAATAATAATAATAAATGCAGACTTGTGCTTTAGAGACATCCTTCAAAAACATTTAAAGTCCCCCTGTAGTCAATAATTG
This sequence comes from Megalobrama amblycephala, assembly GCF_018812025.1. NCBI lineage: Eukaryota > Metazoa > Chordata > Actinopteri > Cypriniformes > Xenocyprididae > Megalobrama > Megalobrama amblycephala. The sequence goes on along the minus strand of NC_063066.1, from coordinate 13,101,451 downwards.
TATCCCATAAAATTTATCTTTGATTATGCCTTAAAATAGCTTGAATGTAACTCTACACCCTTGCCTCATTTAATATACATGGATAAATGAATATGCAAATTAGCCCGCCTCTGCTCGCTCATGCCATCTCAGATCCACTTGGTCAACTTACTGAGGTAAACGCTGCAATGGTATCGCTGTTTACATTCTCTTTAATATGATTAGCCTCTTGCTTGACTATGTTATCAAACAGCTAATAATGTGTTTCTAATTGTTACACAAACCATGTTCTTGTTCGCCATTTTAGAGTCAGACAGCTGCCTTCTAACAATCAGTATCCTTAGAAACGCTTTGAACAACTCAGAAATTCGGTGGAGAAAGGCATATAGTTCATCATATTATCGTAATATACATCATACACCCGGCATATTGCTAAAGCTACACGATTTTTCATATCAACAGAAAAATATAACGGGGTAACCTGGTTTCTCTCGAGACTCCCCTGCTAGTTCGCTGTTAATGATATGCTATAGCCCGCCGGCAGGTTGACCTGATTGGTTACAAGGTAGTTTGTGACGTCATAGACACCAGCTATTTCAAACCGCGGGTCTTTTTTTCACTGCAGTTTTAAGGAGAAAATACGCAATTGTGTTGACATGGCTTGTCTTAAAGCATATTAAAAACCCCATATAGACATATAAACAACATTTAAAAACTTGATTTTCACCACAGGCGGTCTTTTAAAAAAATTCTACTGACCCCAAACTTCTAAACGATAGTAAACATCATGCATGCCTAACTTCAAATATTTCTATTTAATTAGCACTTAGAAGGCAGATGCTTCTTTCCATCCAAAGCGACATACACTAACAGCAGAGGCAATGTAGTAATTGTAGTAACAGCCGTTAGCAATTGCACATACGTTATTCCCCTTACGCCTACATATGTATGCATCCCTCACAAGAGCAAATCCCTCAGCACACCCTCGATGTACATCCCAGAGTCATACACACAGAGACCTAAACACACACACTCTCTCTCACACACACACACACACCTAAGGCTCAGTGAGGAGTGTATTAAGCAAGTGTTAGCTAAATCCAGTGTGACTGCAGAAGCCAGGTTTGATAAGGATGATAGAAGCCACAGCTCTCCCACAGGAGAAGCCCACTTCACACCCCACCCCTTCCTCCAGCGGCACCGACGAGAGAATAGGACATTTCGGCAAGATGGAATGAGACAGCTCGCAAATTGGCATTTGGAGCTAGACGGAGACCACTGTCAGCCACCCAGCTCTCCGAGGCACATCCACCCCTCCACATACCAATCACAAACCACAAACCATCAGAGAGAGCAAGAGAAAGGGAGTGGGAAAGTAAAAACAAGAACTCTACTCATCCTCTCACTGTTATCAATAATACAGAGCTGCTCCTCTAGCACATCTCTCTTTTTATTTTCTGACTTTCTCTCTCTCTCTTTCTCTCCCTTGCGCCATGCTGTGGAGTTGCCACAGGGAAACACAACCACTTCATTTCTCCCTCCCTTTCCACTTCTCAGCCTCCTCTTCAACCCCACACATTCGGTTTGAGAGCCAAGCTGTGATGTTTGTTTTGTTTATTTTTACAAGGTAAACATTTTCTTGTGCAACACTCCACTACTAGTTAACTCTTTGCTGTCAGATCTCATAAACGTCACTCAGATAATGACTATACATCTCTGAAGGTGATGCTTTTACTTTTGCTGAAAGAAATGTTTATTGTTCAGAGGGGAGTCATTACTCTAGGTCTGCTTTTCTGTAATTGCAATTTTCTAAAGTACTGTAAATTCTGTACAGAGTTCAGCACAATTTCGAGCAACATCTCTTTCAGGATGATTTTATGACTTTCTTACTTTTAAGTAAATAAAACACACAGTTGACTAATAATCAGATTGAATTAGCAACTTTTGTATGCACTATAATTGCTATAAAATGCTATAATTATGCTTATTGATTATATTACTCAGCTAAATATATGTTTTTGATGATTTTTAAATTTTTTAGAATTGTATATTAGTATCTTTTGTAGTCTTTACTGTAACTTTTAAAGGGTAAGTTCACCAAAAAATGAAAAATCTGCTGTTAATTACTCATGTCGTTTCAAACCCGTAAGACTTTTGTTCATCTTCGGAACACAAATGAAGATCTTTTTGATGAAATCTGAGAGCTTTCTGTCGCTCCATAGACAGCTACCTGACTACCACTCTGATGCTTTAAAAAGTTCATAAAGAGATCGTAAAACTAATCTATATGAATTGAGCGATTTAGTCCTGATTTTCTGAAGAGACACGATCACTTTATATGATGAACAGTTTGAATTTAGGCTTTTATTCACAAAACATTCATCAACTCAAACATCAGTTGTGGTAAACGGAAGCTCAAGCATGTTCATTTGACACGTGCGAGAACCAGTAAGGTTTATTCTAGTGTTACGTAGTTTGAGCTTCTGGAAGAGGTTTGTTCTCACACATCAAGCAGTTTCGGTTGAGCTTCTGTTTATGTTCACTGATAAAATGCTTATATGTGAATAAAAGCCTAAATTAAATCTTCTCATCATATAAAGCAATCAAGTATCTTCAGAAAATTTGGACTACAATTTGGACCACTCAATTCATATGGATTAGTTTTGCAATATCTTTATTAACTTTTTGAAGTGTCAAAGTGGTAGTCGCATAGCTGTCTATGGGGAGACAGAAAGCTCTCAGATTTCATCAAAAAGATCTTCATTTGTGCTCTAAAGATGAATGAAAGTCTCAAGGGTTTGGAACGACATGAGGGTGAGTATTTAATGACAAAAATTTTTAAAAAACCCTTTAATCAATTTAATGTGTCCTTAAAATTATTCATTCATTCATTCATTCAAAAAATATATAATTTTTAAAAAAATAAATAATAAATAAAATCTTACGGACCCCAAACTATTGAATAATAGTGTAATATTATATATATAACAAAAAATACATTTATATATACAAAACCATAACTGTATAATAAAGTCCAGAATAAATAAATAAATAAATAAATAAATAAACAAACAAACAAACAAACATAGCCTCTGGCATTGGGGTGGTTTGTTGCTTTATGAAGCTAACATTTATTTTCAGCTGAATGTTAATGCTGCAACATAGCATACAGGATTTCAGCATGGGTGAATGGAAATTTCCACCACACAAACAAGAAAGATTCTTCCATAAGTCCATTAATGAAGACACATCACCTTTATTGCATCTGTGTTGCAGTTGCTAAATTTAATGAATGGAAAAGGAAGAGCTGGAAATAATTAGCCAATCCTTAAGTGCATCTGATGTAATGGTAGATGGGCGTTAGTTGAGCTTTCCACCATCTTGATGCATGCAAAGGCTCAAGGGAGGCTTCAAAACATTTGGTTGCTGCATGTAACACTTTGGCCTGACTTTTTAGCACTCCCAACACATCTTCTCTGCTCCAGATAAAATAAAGATAAGCCGCACAGTGCACGTTTGTGTAAAGCACAACTCTTCTATTCAGAGGGGTGAATAGTTTTTGCTGAGGGAGTCATTTTAGGCCTCTTGCTATATCTCCTATGAAGCTGGCCATCCATTTACGCTGATAAACAGTAATGTGCAAAGTCTCTGGTGGGTGTGTGTAGATGGATACACATGCACACACACACACTGTTCTATTGTCCTCCATGTTTAGTAAGAGGGGAGGTGAATAATACAAGACGATCAGCTCTGAGCTTATTGGATCTGTGCATCTGTATCTTTCTGTGTGCGTTTCATTGTATTCTGCTCCTCATTAGTTTTCTCCCTCCGTGAGGACAGTGAAGGGCTACTTTGTTAGACTATAATCCCTACTCTTGCACAAACACATATGCAGAAATGAAACGGTGGATGTGCTGCTATGATTATATGATTCCTGTATCTCATTCTCAAACTGAGATGAGTAAAAGAGAAAGTGGACTAGAATACAGAGAAGGTTCCGAGTGCTGTGTGTGTGTGTGTGTGTGTGTGTGTGTGTGTGTGTGTGTGTGTGTGTGTGTGAGTGAGAGAGAGTTTCTTTCTCTGTACTTTCTGTAAAAGCAGCTTTTGTTCCCCCTCTTGGTGTACTTCTACTATATTAGCCCCGAGCTAAGACAGCTCTCACTCACAAACAAAGCCAGCTACCACTACTAACCTCCCCTCTCCCTCCCTTGTGCTGTCGGTCTCTCTCTCCCTCCCTCTGTTCCAAGCTAGAGGGCAGGTGCCAGGGTTGAGTTATGTAAGGAATGACAGCTATGCCTGAGGACGGGATTGGTTAGCTGGGAAAATGCACCTGTGGGACTTAAGTACCTGCCTCAGTCCTCTGACTGCAGAAAAGCTTTGATTCCTGTTAACAGCATCAGAGAGATGAGTAGAGAGAGACAAGAGTGCAGGGAGACAAAACTGGGTGTGATTTAGGTGACTATGAGGGATGGAGATGCCGAGACGCCGGAAAGCCAAATAGGAGAGAAGGAGTGAGATGAACAGATAAGGTGAAGAATAAAGTGTGCAGAGAGTGATTTATGCGATTGGGTGGGAAAGACACTGAACTGATTCTTAAAGTCAATGTGAAGTCAAAATCGACCTATTTAATTTCTTAATACACATCTCTGCATGTTGTTCCAAAGAAATATTGGTCCGTAACATTTATTTTCCTCTATAATGAATTTCTTGACGTCACCAATCCATCTGTCATACTGAGGCCGTATCCTGCTAATGAAGTCTTTAAATCCTGGGTAAGGCTAGCAATCTGTGCTCATTCTTATTTGTTAAATAATGTTTATCATATATAAATATAATATAAAATATAATTATTAGTGCTGTCAAATCGATTAATCACATCTAATATAAAAGTTGGTATGTATATACAAACTTTTAAAGGGGTCATGAACTGAGAAATCAAAATAAACATATAAGAGGTCATTGTACCATAAAAACATCCAACATCCAAAACACGTTTCCGAACTCAAAGCTTTCTCGTTAGTCTAAAAACAGCTTATATCGAAGCCAGTCTGCCAAAATGACAGGTTGTGGAATGTGCCACTTTATTACGTAATAGTGTGGCTAAACACCGCCATCGCAGATGATCAACACCTGCTTCCATATCACTGCCCGCTTAGCCTCGCCCACTGATTCTCGCATGTAGTAGGTAAATAACGAGAGAGGCAAACGCAGGTCTAGGCAGAAACCAAACGATAAAGATGGCTCTGAAGACAACAAGACACTGCGCGGTGCAAAGTTGTGGAAAAACACGGTCTTTGCATTACCTTCCTTCTGAACCCAACATTAGGAAAGAGTGGATGAACTTTATTTTTAATGAAATTCTAGACTATGTCATTAAGAACTTGGTCCTTTGTTCACTTCATTTTACCGCGGATTTGTTTACAAACAAGGCACAATTCGACGCAGGATTTTCAGAAGGATTGAAACTAAAAGACAATGCTGTGCTGATTCTATTGGATCCGACAGCAATGTCGCACCACACAAGTGTGAGTAATTGTTTTTATTACGTCACGTGGTCACTATTGCTTTCTCTGTTATTACAGATCATTTGATATGTACTGAGTATTTATGCATTTTTCAATAGTGATTAAACTATATACAGAAAGTGATCAAAGTACGCTCTCTTTATAATGGCTGAAGCTGTCGATCACACAGCACGAGTTTATCTGGACACTTGCCAAAACTCCCGTTATAATCAGTGACTGTTTACACTGTATAATGAACCACTTGCTGTATTTACATCATGTTTGCATTGCTAGTTATGGTGAAAGCATTCTTGAGAGGGCAGAAATCACGCTGCAATGACAAGATCACTGCATTCACGCTATCAACAGACTGTCATCGGATACAGTGCTCATTGATGCAACCGATGCAATCATGTGATGGTAGTAGATCTACATATAAGGCAGTAATCAGCACTTTTCATGATCTGTTAATCTTGACAGGTGTAATAGTAAAAATGTAGTAAAATAATTATAGAGCATAACATTATAAGTGCACCTCTGGAAACATTTTAAAATAATGCAGTTCATGATCCCTTTAATATGTGTGTGTGTATAATATATAATATATGTGTAGTATAAATTTATTCAGACACCTTCATAATTTCATAATTTCAGAGTTAAACTGTATAAAAAAATAAATAAAATAATCGTGATAATGTCAGATAACACTTAAGCAAAACATGGTCAGGTCAAAGTGTGTGAATAATTTTTGGCCCCAATTTGTTTATCAATTTTATTGGTAGTCCCCTGTATGAAGAATTTTTGGGTATAATATGTTACAGTTTACTTTATTTTGCTATCCTCACTTACATAAATGAACTATAGTGTCCTTCACCCACTAGTAAAAAAATAAAAAAAAAAATATATATATATATATATATATATATATATAGTGTCTGAATAATTTTTGGTTTGACTGTATATATATATATATATATATATATATATATATATATATATAGTGTCTGAATAATTTTTGGTTTGACTGTATATATATATATATATATATATATATATATATATATATATATATATATATATATATATATATATATATATATATATATATGCATATTATACATTACAATATAAAATGGGTTGCTGAACTGACCCAAAAACTACACCCTGAGGGTATGCGGTTTTAAAACCAAGTTACAAATGCAACTCTAGTTTCTCCTCAGAACGGCAGCACTGCGCTGTCAAAACTCACAGACATGTATCCCTCCATCATTTCTAATCGAGTGAAGACTCATTTGCACTCTTGGAGGCTTTCAGCAGATACATCCTCCCCTGAGGAGCAGGAAGACAACACTCTACTCTCTATAGCTTCGTCACACACTCCCTCCCTTTCTATCCACTGCCTCACCGACACGGGCTCTTAATGCTACATTAGCATGTGTGTCTTATTCAGCTAGAAGCCAGAGGCCCAGGTCTAAACTCTGCCTGTGGATTAGAGAGATGAGATGTGAGCAGACAGCAGCTGCCCAATCACCTGACTTAAGACTAACAACCTCTAACAGGCCCTCAAACAGACATGCTCGACAAATGCTTCACAACAGAGCCAAAGCACATTTCGAATGGTGCTGGTGTCTTAGTGATAAAGAGGCGGCCAGATTGTCATTTTTTCCATGTTAAATTAGCTATCAAAAGCTACAAGAATTTGTACAGAACTTCATTTTATCATGCCTTCAAATGCATGTTCTCTTCACTGTCACGGATGGGGCACATCTGTTTTGCAAAATAAATGGGCATTATGTAAATTTTAAATGGAAATGAAGTGTGACCTACTAAACATAACTCAAATGGAAATGAGTGGTCAGACTAGAGGGGAAAAAATAGATTACAAAGAATGAATAACAAAGACTTCTTATTAAAAAAATACCATACGTATCTAACAATGCCTTGTTTTGTCCACATGGTTAAACACACATGCAATATTCAGATGTGTTATCATTTGAATTTCCTTTCACATGACCTGAGGTGCAGCTAAAGCAACACGGAGTGGCAGGTCTGAAGGTTTGCCATGGCAACAGGGGTCTGTGATGGATACACTACAGTACTGACTGAGGTAGAGCGACGCATTTTCACAAATACACCCCCCCACACACACCCCCACCCCCCCGCCAAATCTTGCTTCAACACAACAAATCAACTTTAAAAACATCAAGAGTGTCTGTGAATACATTTTCAATTTACTGCCTCAATGCACCAAACATATCAGCTCTCAAACGCTCAGATATCGCTGGCAACACAACGGCAGCATGCCAATCACACACTTATCAGCTCAGTTTAGATTACTCTGGAAGTTACAGTGTCAAGGGTATTTCCGATCAGCAAGTGCATGGGCAAACACACACAGGCATCTGGGGGACAATTGTGAACTGGTATTAAAGAACACCTGAGCTCTGCTTCAATCAGTTCCTTCTAAGAATCTAGCAGAAAATGTTCATTCCAATATCCGTGCAAACTCAAATCCACCTCAAAAAAAAAAAAGAAAAAAAAAAAAGAAAGATATAAGAAGTCATGTGCAAATACTTTGGCAATTCACTTGCATCATCATCCTCCCAACAAATATAAATAAGAAATATATGTTTACAGGGACAGTTCACTTGAAATATTAAAATTCTGTCATGATTTACTCACCCTCAAACTGTTCCAATCCTACACTAGCATTCAAAAGTCTAGGATTAGTAAGATTTTTTTTTTTTTTTTTTTTAAATAACACTTTTATTCAGCATGGATGCATTAAATAAAAACTATGTTTACAGAGTTACAAGATTTCTATTTCAAATAAATGCTGTTGGTTTGAAATTTCTAATTGTCAAATAACCCTGATAAAAAAAGACTTCTTTCAAAAGCATTAAAAGATTTTACCAACTCTAAACTTTTCTAAACAGTAGTGTAGGCTTATACAACTTTCTTTTATGGAACACAAACGAGAAATTTAGCAAAATTTTGCTATGCCATGATCGGTTGCATGACACGCAATCATCTGGACGGGTGTGTTAAAGGCGCCACATTTTCAAGACTTTCAGTAAGTATTTTAGCCTGTTCCCCTCACAAAACTATCTAATGATTTCCATTCTTTTGTATGGACCACTTTTATGATGTCATTTTGGAACTTAACAGCCCAAATTTTCATTCACTTTCCTTATATACACAAGAGTGGCAAATACATTCAAGAAAATGTATCTTCCCCTTACTTGTACTTTTTTTCTCTCTGTAAGGAACTCTGAAAACTGGATGCAAGTAAGGAAGAGAATAAATCCACTGTATGCCCATAAAAAGACAACTACTACCTACTACTCTATCATGCTGGGGACTTTCCATTATCTTCTATACTGAGATAATACTACAGTATTTTCTATTCCATAAAACTACCCTCACAACTATCCTCACATTCTTAGATATTCATTAATACATTAGGTGTAAATTCAGGCTGATTGGGACACTTTTTATCATTGAGATGATTTGGGAAAAGTGTCCCAATCAACCTGAATTTACACTACTTAGTATGTTTATAGTCCCACAATATAGGTGATTTCAGGTTTCACTAACCTTGTGAGGACCAACTGTGGATAACAATTTTTTTTAAAGGCACGCACTTACAAAGAAAGGGTGATTTCTTAAGCTATTCAGATATATGTTTTCCCTCAGGCAAACTTCAGAAAACAAATGCACACACAGAACTCACAAAACCTGCTACCTCCCTCTCTTTAAACGATACTACGATACAACAGTGTAACGGCTCAGTAGTTAATCTCTCTCAGTGTTCTTTGTGTTAGAAGGAATTGAGCAATTGCAACATTAGATGACTATTGGCCCGTTGAGGCTGTAATATAAACATTGAAATGATGCATACCAAAGGCATATATAGCTTTTTGTGAGATTTCGGCGATTAATGCCATGGAAATGATGCTGGCTGATGCACATTTATGGTTATGTCAACTAAAGTGGAAAAATTGTGCATTGAAACTTATTTCGCTTCATCTTCCATTTGCAAACACATACTACCTTACTTAAAACACAGAATAGGCCAGCCTAAAATGGTCTGCTAGTATGTTTTTATCCAACCCAGGCTTATTTGTAAAATGTGCCTGTATGTTTGCTTCTTGCAAGTTCCGCGACACTTTGTTACTAAGCTATACGTATGAAGCTGGCTGTGTGATGTAACCGTCAAAATGCATTAGTTCAAATCATGCATAATGGTAAAACTGTTTTGAGGTTACAAGATAACACGGAAAAAAAGAAACCATGGAAAAATCAGTGTTTATTAATAGATAATCATAATTTTGTGTGAAAGTTTTACTGCCACTGTTAATTTCAGCTGGAAATCGCAGTTGATTGTATGTATAGGTATGTTTTTGGAGTTTTTTTGGCACATTGTTGCTATGGGCCTTTGTTGCAATTATCACCTGGTTAGACCAACCAGCTGAACAATAAAGGTTCTTTATTGGCATCAATGGTTCCATGAATAACCTTTAACATCCATAGGATCTTTCCATTGGACAAAAAGGTCTTTATAATGGAAAAAGATTCTTTATATTATAAAAATGTTCTTCACACTGGTTCAAGAACCATTAGGTAAAAGGTTCTTTGGCGAACTAAAAATGGTTCTGCTATGGCATCACTTCAAAAGCCCTCTTTTGGAAAAAGAGCTGGTTAAAATGTTTCTACCAACACGGTCAACCTTCAGTCTTCAGTAATGCCTACATTCTCTTTCCAAATCACTGTCATTCCTTTAGCACGTCTCTTCTTCTGATGAAGAGAGAGGAAAATAAAGATGGAAGAAGAGTGAAAGAGACAGAGATAAAGTGATGAGCAGCAGTCAGTCACTGTGTCTCTTTGAAGGACATCGATTGAGTCATCTATTCCCGACGGTTTATACGGCCCTCAGTATTTTCAGACAGGTTTGGTGTGGGTATGTATGTGTGTGTATTTGTACGTGTAAATGATTTTTATCTCTGGAGGGGGATGGAAGAAAGTGTCTTGATGGAAGGACATCAGAGTCGTGGAGAAAAGTCAACCAAACGACAGGCCTCTGACTAGCGTTTAGCATCACATAAACAGTCATTAGTCATATCTAGCCAATATAAAATTTCCAAAACAGGTTTGGACTGAGGTATGTATGGAAATAAAAATGAGGTAACATTCAGTGTTTAAATCTAAAAGATTAAAAAGCTGAGTTAATCAACACTGTTGAAAAAAAAAAGTTGACAGGCTTTTCAGTTAGCATTAGTATGTTTAGCATCACACAAACAGCCGTTAATCAACTTTATAACTCCAAAAAAAAGCTTTCCTGCACAAATATTTACCATAACAATAGTTTCCTCCAAAATACCAGAAAATTACAATACAGAAAATGTTGAATCATGGGTCAATACTTGTCACTGCCCTGCCCTTGCTGCTTATTTTATTGAACTGATGGTAATTTATGGTTTCACAGTAGTAACACTGGGTAGAAAGTGTTGTAACCATGGTAATGTCTTTGTAAGGGTTACTAAATGATGAATAATAGGCCTAAATCGTTCATTAGTGCTTAAATGCTTTGTTCTCTCACAATGACCCCATGTGGGAATCGTAAGCGTTTTTAGCTTTAGCTAGTTAGACTCTGGAGCTTCACCTTCACAGTGGCCACTGCTGTGTTAATGTGTGTGACTTTCACAGAATGCGCCATAGACCTGGGAGGCAGGTCACCTCCTCTGGTGCTCCTGTCTTCCTCTCCCCATGGTCCTCTCATTCCCTGATTCCTTCTCCACTTCCATTTTTCCTTCCCTCTCTCCGAGCAGGACATTAATCAGCTGGACACTCTGAGTATCTCTCTCTCTATTGCTATCTCTACTCACAAACAACACTATAACCTCTTATTCCTTTGAAGAAAATAGGGAGGTCATTTTAGAGATGCGTATGTGTATGTGCGTGTGTTGGTAAGTGTTTGTAAAAGAGCTGAGTGGCGTTTTCTGTTAGCTAGACATCCTGCTATCAGATAGCTGCTGGCAATACACAGATAAGACCAGATTAACTCACTCTCTCTCTCACACACACACATAGTGTGAGATCTAAAGCTAAATGACTGCTGTTTGATATATAGTCTAATAGATGGCAGCAATAATGGATAATAATATGAATGGATATTACCACCAGAGGTTAATGAAGGGCCTTCTTCTTATGTGATTGAGGTCATGGACAGTGAGGTCTGAAACCAGTAGTATATATACATACTAATATACATACTAATATATATATATATATATATATATATATATATATATATATATATTTTTTTTTTTTTTTTTTTATGTATTTATTTATTTTTCATGTTAAATTATCATTGTTGAATCCCATGTTTTCATTGTGGTCTTGAAGTTTCAATCTAACTGTGTATGAAAGTGTGTGTGTGTGTGTGTGTGTGTGTGTGTGTGTATGTGTGTGAGCTGAAAGGTTAATTACGTGAGCATTTTGCTTTGTAAGAGCAATATTAGCTTATACTCATTAGGAATCTGCAAAGAAGTGCAAAAAACCCAAGCAAGGTTAATCATTTTCACATATTGCAATGGTGGTCAGCGTCAAAGCTCCCGTGAGAAAGGACTGCTCTAAACAGATCAGGTTACATCTAAGGCTAAGTTGAAAGTAACACAGGTGTGCTTTGAAGTTAATCTTAAAATTTCAGATTTAACTTTAGTGCTTGCTTTGATTATTACACGGTGAGAATCAAAGTCAAATTACTTTTAAATTTATGAGGTAAAAGCCGACGTCACTCAAACAGACCTAAACACTGATGCTTACATTAAGAGGGTTCAGTGGTTGGGAACAGACTCAACACAGACCTCATGTCAGGAAAGGCACTACAGGATAGTTGAGAAGATGCAGGTGAACATCAGTAATTGTTCCTGTGGCCTCAACTGCAATGAGGCAATAGGTTTCAGGCAATTCTGTGGAGGGCTGTGTGTGTGTGTGTGTGTGTGTGTGTGTGTTCTGCTGCCTGTAAATCAGTGAAACGACTTCATGGGCATCACAAAACACATTGGCAGGTCTTCAGCATCCACTTGTTATGGGAACTGTGCCATCGCTGGGACATTCAATGGTTGTTGTGAAATTCAAAGCAGAAAAAAAAAATATTAAGGAAAAACCAGACAGAATATATATTAAATTTACTGTAATTTCAATATATCAGTGGAAACGACTGCCTACCCATCACCCCGTGCAATTTTTCTTACACCTTCAAATGTGCTGATATCAAACAAATGGAGAGGAAGATGAAAGGTGTTTGAAGGAAGGAGGAAATGAAAGGCAGATGAGACGATGTGTACGTGTGAAGAAGCAGAAAAAGAGGGAGCACATGTGTGTACGCCTTGTGTTCCCCTCTACTTCACTTTTCATTATTTTATGCTTGCTGCGTCTTTTTAAAGGTGCTCTCCTTCTTTGTCACTTTCTTGCCAGCACCTCATTTTTTTTCTCCCGTTGCCTCTCTTTGTGGCCTCGGCAGGAAGGATGACGGGCGACTACTCCATCGTCGCCTGCAGCGCTGGTCTTTATCACACTGTACACGCTAAATATAGCCCACTCCGTGCGTGCGGGACGGAGGGGGGAGCGAGCGTCTACAAATGATTTAGTGTGTGCATGCATGTTTGCATCAAGGAGGGTTATAAAACCTGGGGAAGGCTAACGGTTAGCATTAGCATTAGCAGTCAACTCTAAGGCAGTTTTTTGGCTAGGGCAGGATCCCCTCGGAAGTATGCAATTTAAAATCTGCCAAATCTTGAAGTTGTTGAGTACGCCGCTACTTTTGACTTGTCGTTCAATGGAGAACGATGTTTTTGTTCACAAAATTAAGCTAACTAAGAGGGTTTTATTTTTTTTTAGTTATTTTATACGTTTGTTAGCACGTACTAGTGTTTTAGCCATTCTTCATCCTCTTAAGCCCAAAGTATACTTGTGTGTGACACAAACTGTGTCATCAGCACATTACACGCATACTGTACACATGCAGATCAACTATTTAAACCACAATTTTCCACACATTTCCACATTTTTTTGTATTAATTAATTTGTCCACAAGGTGGCAACACTGCAAATTGCATCAGCAGCACAGTTCACACGTACTGTACTTGTGCAGATCGGATTTTCTAAATGAGATTTTTCGCACATGCACATTGAATTTTTTCACACTAATTAGCCTACTTTGTCCACATGGCAACAATGCTGATTGCATCATCAACACAGAGCGCGTTTACTGTGCTCACACAGACCAGTTTTTTCTAACTGTGATTTTTCACACATAAGCCTTGCTTTTTTTTTTTTTTACTAATTAGTTTGTCCACAAGGCTCCGGGCTATTGTTTCACAGTCACAAAAAAACAACAAAAAAACAGGAGACAACAACAAGCTACTGGAGACGGCAACAACAACAGATGCGCATGTTGAGTGCTTGTGTGAGGGGGGTTCAGGGACTCCAGTTTAAACAAGTACAAATACATTTAATGGGCTTTACCAAACAAGGCCTTTCCCAAACCAACTTTCAAATTCAAACTTGGTTAGCCTGTTAACTGTCAGAGTCCTAACAGTGGGACACAGAGTCCTGAGTCCAGAGTCCACATAATTTAGGGTACATTTAAATACGGTTGTCACTCCTGAAACTTTACAGTGTGTATGTGGACAAAATGAGGTATCATTCAAAAGCTTAAAGGTGCAGTGTGTACATTTTAGGAGGATCTATTGAGAGAAATGCAATATAATATACATAACTATACATATCTATGTTTTCAGTGGTGTATAAAGACCTTACATAATGAACCGTTCTGTTTTTATTACCTTAGAATGAGCCATTTCTATCTACATACACCACGAGTCCCCTTGTTAAGTTGCCATTTTGCACCAGCATGTTTCTACAGTAGCCCTAAACGGACAAACTGCGCTACAGAGCGTGTTTGCCACCGTAGCTTCTCTATACTGCAATTCGCAACCTCACCGCTAAAATTTACACACTGCATTTTGTGATAAAAAAAAAAAAAAAGAAAGAAACCTTAGGTCTGTATTCCAAAGCATTTATGAATTACAACCATTCAAGTTCAGATCCATACAAAGAGGGTGAAAGTAAACAGTTTAAACCCCAAAGAGAGCAGTAGAAGTGCTTATCTAAGTCATCTAAGCAATGCCAGGGGACAGAATGCTTAATATCTCCCTCTGTTGGTCAGCTCTCTCATTCTGCCTCCACAAATACAAAATCTCTCAGTCTGTTTGCAAAACTCAGCAGACCAGGCCTGGGAATATCTGATCCTAAAGACCCAGTTACTTTGCATACATATCTGATGTGGGTTTCGCCAGAGACTCGAAGTCTCTCTCTCTCTTGCTCGATCTCTCACTGTGCACTTGCATGCAGAATGATGAATCTGTACACATGGTGCTGGTGTCAGAGAGAGTGGGGAACAGATGGTGCTCTACGCTCAGAGGAGAGGTTACGGACGGCAATAGGCAGGCGAATGCAGCCCAACACAATTACAGACATCCACTCTCTATTCCTCCAGCTGAATTATGAATACAGGACTATGTAATTCTGGATAGGCAAATGAGAGAGAGATGGTGAGGTCATAGCAAGTCACTGCTGACATCTTGATTTTTTTAATGCTTACAAAATACACGGCAGACGTCACCATTCGTGTTATCTGTGGATGTATTTAAGCAGACAGAATGCAAACTACTTTGTTTTGCATTTCAAAATGGCCACATAAAAATGCAAAAACGTTAGACATGGAACAAATGAAGCTCAAAGGCTTCTTAGGAAATGAAAATTAATAAAAAGTCATTTCTGTCTGTAGCCTAAGGTATGTTTGTACTGAAACACAGATTGTGTGGGGAAAGGGGGAAAAGTCAAGTTTTCTTAACGATCACACAGACTATTACATAATGTTAACTGGTTCATTTTTGGAATACTGTACCCGTCACAACATGTCTAACAGAGCCAAGGGTTTGGTGACAAGAGCGAGGGCGACATTGGCAGGGATTGAGGGATGATATGATGCTACTGTCAAAAGAATCCAAAGCCAAGACGTCATTAGCCAGTTTTCCAGCCACAATTTGTTAAACTTTGGGATATTGCATAAAAATGCTGGATGGAAACAATATTAGTAATAAATAAAAATGAAAATTTCCAAAATGTGCATAGTAAACACTCACTTAAGGCCATCCTTAGATCATTATGAAAGTTTAGGATCATTAAGATTTTTAAAAAATGTTTTTAAAAGAAGTCTCTTTTGCTCACCAAAGCTGCATTTATTTGATCAACAAGTAAAATAACTTAAAATAACTGTTTTCTATTTGAATTTAATGTATTTTAAAATGTAATTTATTCCTGACGGCAAAGCTGAATTTTTAGCGGTCAATACTCCAGTCTTCAGTGCCACATTATCCTTCAGAAATCATTTTTATAGTATTTAATAGTATTAATTTGATGTATTGATAGTATTCTTTCATGATATAGAAATGACAAAAGCACAGTATTTATTTGAAATTTAAATATTTAGTAATATAAATATCTTTACTGCCACTTTTTTTTTTTTTTTTTTTTATTTAATTCATCAAAATTTTTAATGGTAGTATAGCTGTAGCTAATGCCATAAACACACACAGCGAAAACTGCTAAATAAAGCAATGGGATGGGAAGCTGTCTGGGTGATGACAAATGCAACAATCCCAAAAGGAATTCTGAAAGGAAAAAAAAAAAAAAAAAAAACAATTCCAAAGGAATGCTACATGCGTGCAAAACTGTTTGGAACGCCTGAGCTCTGACGTTGGACAGCCACAGGCTACACAAAGTCTAGCAAAAATACAAACTTAAGCATGCAACAAGGCTTCCTCAGCTAGCCTAAGACACTAGAGAGTTCTACTGAAACAGGAGACAACAAACAAACATACCGACAAACAAACACGTAAACACAATCTCTCTCACACACAAAGTATGAAAGCTGCTTATCATCTCTATATTGTGTTTGTTCAACAGGGCCACTACTGTAACTCCACATGCACACTCATACTCACTAATGCACAAAAATAAACATTCTCATGGGAGATAGGCAGTTCAAAACAATACTGGCACCATTCACAGCACTTCATCAGCATTGGCACTATCATTTCACTGTCCTAAGGCCTTCTGTTGAGCCTTATCTCAGCCCTCTGTAAACCTGATGGCACGAACACACACACAACAAACAAGGTATTTGTCATTCCTTAGCAGGCATATTTGACTGCTATCTCAGATCTCTATCTAGATCGCTACAAAGTTTCAGCAGCATAATGCTTTCAGCTGAACATCATGTCAACCAATATAAAACTATAAAGGTCTCTATGGCTCAGAATAGAGTAAAATTAGGTTTTTCCACAGAAACTTAGACGCATCAGTAAACTTCAGGCATCCATGAACGTGTTGCTGCGAAACACGACATACGTTTAACAACGTGTATGTCATGTTACGGAATTATCTGAACTCGTGTTCTTGAACGGGATGATTATACAATCTGTACATACAATGACAAACCGCTCTGGTCATAAAAGAAATGAAGTTTTTGTTTTGTTGCTTCACTTTTACTTTCCTCCCAGATGTCACCTTTGTGGCTAGTGAGCAAAGGTAAAAGTAGATCTATGAGGCGGCAAAGAAATAAGAAATAAAAGGGAAAGAGAGAGAGAGAGAGAAAAAGAGCGAGAGTCTTCTTTGTGTTCTTAGACAAGCATCTGATTTGAACCCACAGTTCAAGACCTCTTCCAGAATACAAAGCACTCTTTTATGCACCTCAGACAAAGCGGCGGTCTCTTCCATGTGCACACAAAGCCTCCTCCACTTACTTTGTACACCTTTTGTTTGTTTTAAGTGCTATATTTTCCAATGTTAGCACATTGGTATGAGATACTGATGTTTGTTTTGTCCACTTCTGCTTTCAGTTAGGCCCTGCACAGTTTTTTACTTTTTTTTTTTTTTTTTTTACATCAAAAGAATTAAAGATTGAAGCACATTACTAGTCATGCAAGGTGGCACGGAAAGAACTGTATGTGTGTGTGTGTAAAAGCAATGTCACAGTGATGAAAAAGGCCCTTTTAAATACTTCTATAATGATGACAGGATGCATCATATCATCCGTTGTGAAAAAGGAAAGATAGAGATCATATCACGAACAAGCAAGAAAAACACACTGCTACTGCAAAGGCAACAATCAAAAGATATCGACCTGCTCTTGCTAATCAAGCCAGACCGCATTTCCACAGAAAACATTATGTGTGTGCGCGTTAGGAAGTGTATTAGAGCTTCTACTTCCTGATTAGGCACATTTGCTCATTTCCCGAAATGCCTTGAAATTAATGAACAAACAAGTGACCAGCAAAACCTCAATGATAATTAGCACAATTATGAAGCGACTCCCAACAGCTCTCATATGCCAGAGTCTTACAGTCGTTTTTATGTGCAAATTATGAGCTGTGTGATTTATTGGCTAGTGTCTCCAAAGCCTCCAGTGGGTTACAGAGAGTGATGTTATTGGTTTCATTTTTCGAAGAGGTTCTAATTTGCTAAAGGGAAATTATGGAACTCAGTCCTGTTCATTTTAGAGCATTTGGTTAGAAAACAAGATGCCGTCATTTGAAGTACAGATGGTAAACTCACTTGCCAGCATTCAAACTTCTTCTTAGAATCTGGCAAGACCAGAACTTCAGAAAGTTACAGGGTCACCTCATCGGGGAGGATGGATATTTCTGATCACAGTGATTGACAGGGAGTCAATGTACTCACGTCTCTGGGTACAGAGTATTAGCCAAGAATTAAGAATAGTTTAAATTGCAGAAATTGAGAAAATACAATGTAATGTATTCCTGTCATGAAACTCTAGATGGCACCAGCTAATAGGTCCTTTAATTCAACCTGGTTGTAATCACATTGTTATCTATAGGGCACAGCTGATTGGTTCCTGCTGTATCAGTAGCCAATGAGCTTGTGTGCTCAACCTTCAAAATAATTTGGTAGCATTTGCCTTAGCAGTGCAGCGTGCTTCAGAAACCCTCCACCTTCCCCAGCTCCACCTGTATAAATCTGCTACGGGTAATTCATGTACGCTATATTGTACAGCAGCAGCATGTCTTACTTGCTCACAGCAGGGTGTCGTGTATGTAAGTCCCGTACTTGCTCTGCAGCAGCAGCAATAACCTACAGCAGCAGCAGCATAGTAGATCTATTCCACCAATGTCAAACATTTCAACATTGTCATACCTATTACTGTGCCAAACACTCTGAGAGTTGTCATGACAGAATTTTTTTTCATGATTCTTTTATGAATATTATTTAATTTAATAATTATTTGAAATTTAAATCTTTTACAAAATTAGTCTTACTTTTTGAACAGCATTACTTCCTCTTCCTCTGAGACCAAACTGTGATCAAATCAAACAGCAGCAGTTTTTCAAACAACACTAAAAATAATTTGATCTGATGCAACCAACAGGAATAGTTCAGCTGTGAACGGATGATTCACAAATTTTCCCTCCGAAAAATTATCGCATTGACGTCAATTATAAGCATTAAAATGCATCAACACACTATGCTCATCTATACACAAACATCTATGTCTTCATAATACAGACAAAACAATAGTACGAATTCACAAACTGAGGTGAGGTGCAGTTGAAAATGTTTATGACAAAACTATAAGGGGAAAAAAAAAAAAAAAACTTACTGTATAATATTATTATTATCAGTCTTTGTCTTTGGTTTTTGTGTTCAATGCATAAACTCTAAGGAATGCTGGTCAGAACAATAGCCACAGCTGGCCAGGACATCGGCCATTGTCTGGTTTGTTTAGGCAGTGACACTGTTTTATAAATCAGTATGACTTAACAGGAAAAGCATGAGAATACAAACTAGACAGATTGCATTTCCTCTTCCTTGCACAAACAATCACACAACCTTCTCATGGCTATCTTAATTAGTGATAGCAATCTGTTAATTGGTAAAGAACCCTTGATATTAGCTGCCGGCGATGACGATTATTTGTGCAAACATTCAGTTGAGTGCTGTCCATGTTCATGTTCCATGTTCCTCCGCACATGTTTATTTATTTCTTATTCATTCGCTTGTTTAATTCACTCTTTCTTTCTTTGTAGCACTACATGCCATGTGTCTTTTAGCAATGAAGCTCACACGGAAGTTACTTGTTTGCTTTTTTTCTGGAAAGTTAAGTACAAAGTTCCACAATACACAACAGAAAAGACTTTTCCCTATTCCAAAAAGCATTTTCTCCACTTCAACTAATGCTTAAATAGTAAACCACTTAAAAAGCCACTACATTTTGCCTTTAACGTGAGCTTTTTGTATGTTCTCTTTCAACAGTTAAATTTCAGTGCTTCTGGAATAATATTGAATTTGGGAGTGTCTGCCAGAACCAAAAGCTTGTCTTGTTCCATCAAAGATGGCCAAGTTATTGGTAATGTTGGAGAGATCTTTGATCTGAAATATGTAAGTGAAGGTCTATACACCTCTGAGGTGCAGATCAATACCCCTCTTTTCCTATTCCATCCTCCCTGCATCCCTCCTTCCCAGCCTTTCGTTGTTTTTTTCATTGAACAGCAAGCTCTTTCATGCCGGCACTGCCCATTAGAATTCAAGTGAGGTGGTGAGGCAAGCTCTCAGACTTAAACAAATGACAGTCTCTTCGTCATTTCCATGTCTTACTGTCAGACTCTATTTTTCTGCCATCCATGGAGCCTGTTATACCTAAATAGTTTGAGTCAACCAAAGAACAGTTCACGAATGGTTGAACTTGTACAGGTGATGTCTTGTGTTTGCTTATGGGTTTGTGCGTAGGTTACAGTGTTTACACACTCTGTGTGCACTGGCTATCACATTTACACACACGCAAAGACTCAGAGTTCATACAGCGAACTCCAGCATGCAAAGACGAAATCATGCAAATGCACAGTGTCCACACAAACAAACCATCACATGAGCTTTTGTTTCAAAATGACATCATAACACATATGCACACAAATACATTAATGTGTGCCAAGTTGTTGTGTGCCAATGTTTTTATTATATATATATATATATATATATATATATATATATATATATATATATATAATTGATTTACTTGTGTATTCAAGTTATTATATGAATAAATTAACCGATAGGACAAAAAAATAAAAGTAAAAAGTGTCATGTCATTAACCCTAATTTCAACTATTTATGGTTGACGTCAGTAGCCAGACATGCAAATGTTCACCAAGCGGAACATCATCTTCAAAGAGACAACCAGGAACTGGCCCCAGTAACAATGGATGAGTTCTACCACTGAACATCCTGGGAGGAAGACGCAAATGTGTGCGTGCGTGCATGCAATTGTGTGCTTGCATATGTGTTTTTGCATTAACAAGCTTGTATGTTTTTGTCGATAAGAGGAAGTTTAGCGAGGAGTGGCTTCTAACTGAGTTGTGTAGTGCTGGTTGACTGAAGATATGGAAAGACCTCATTGTAGTGCACTTCAAAGCCTGCTTTCTCATATCGGGCTTGTGCATTAGCGCATGTTCTCAACCGGCCCACAGGGACTCGACTAGTTGTGCATATGTATCGGAAATTACCATAACTATGACTAAACGCTAAAGTGTTAAAGTGGCCGTAGTTGCTATCGAGCAAGTCCAACATCACATATGGCGTGGTACCCGAGTCTCCCTCCTGGGCTCATCATTTGGCCTAGTTCTCTGTGGTCAGCCCAGATGGAGGGGCCTTTATTTTGGCTCTTTCAGTTGATAGAAGCTCACAATAGGTCGAATGGTCACTTTTCTTACGTTCCGCTAAAACGTTCCTTGAATAATTGGAGACTCTGATCAGCCTGCCAGAGACAATAGAGGACAAATAAGCAAGATCATAGCAGCAATACATTTCGGTCCTCTTTGAGTTTGTTTGTGAGCGTGTGTTTGTTTGCATTAGGCCGCTGGCCCATTTTGAGTGTGAGCGCCACAACAGCAATGTTAATGGTCACACCACATGGCATGCAGAGCGGGCTGGAATCTAGGGGCTGAGGGCTGTGCCGTATAAACAAAACTCATCCAAAGAGATAGAAAGAGAGAAAGGACACAAAAAGAGGGAGAGAAAAACTGAGTGAGTGATGACCGCCAATCAAAATGGCTCTATCTCTCAGAGCAAGCGTCACGTTTCTGGCACGAAGGCCAGAGGAGATGGAAACATAAGAGGGATGGGGCAAGGGAAATTGGAGACTTAACAGCAGTGAAAGCCCATTATCATGCTGTGGCAGGGCTTGAAAAAAAAAAAAAATAGACAAAAATAAAAATATAATAAATAAAGACAAACAAATAGGAAGGCAGGAAATGGAAAGTAAGCAGAACTGGCAGGGGCATCTTGGCTTCTCTCTAGAACCCATCTGCATTTCTTTACAATCATAAAACAACTCTAGGGCAGTATTTATCAGCCTGATACAGCCTCTGGAAAGAGAGGAATTAAAGAGCCAAAATGAGATATGGGGAGATAAAGACGCTATGTACGCAACGGGTGCCATTTGCTGCAAGATGCCCCCGAGGGGAGCAGGTTGTGATGGAGAGCCACAAATTTACACTCCGAATGTTTTCCGAGTAAGTAAAACAACAGCCTTGCCTTGCGCGAGACAGGTTCAACCAGCCGTTCTTTTCACGACGCATGCTGGGAGTGAAGTCAAACGGGAATGATTCAAGTTCTGGACCCGTGCCAGCACCGATGCCTTGTCTGTTTCCTGCGGTGCGGGCTCTGGATGACCCCTGTGGCGGGCGTGTTACAACATGCATGGAGATGGTTGAGAGAGGTTAGTGTCGGAAAAGAATGATATTATCAACACAGGTTGTCATGGCTTTTAAATGGCAATAGGCAGAAAGAAAACATCGGGTTAATGGGTTAAACGGTGTGAGGGTGTGCCTATGTGTATTTTTTACCGGTTTTTTTACATTCCACAAATGTCAGTCAGATCATCCATTCAAACCAGGTTTGTGCACCGTTCCAAATTAAATTGAGAATGTCCTTTAAAATCCAATTCAATCTGAACAGAGATAGCAAACAAGATGCAGAACTGCATTTTTGAATTGAAATGCAAGGGAGCAGAATTAAAATGATTTGAATGTCATATAACTATTTCTAACCAAAAAAAAAACAAAAAAAAACCCTTTTTTTTGAAGAGGGTAAGGGGTTATAAAACAGAAAAAGAAGAATAGACAGATAGACAGATAGCTAGATGACATTTAGTTGAATTGCAAATAACTAAATTCCTCTTCCTGTAATTCCAGCTCAATTCAAACTCATTCTCATGAACTGAAAGGTGCCAGTTCTTCAGTTCAAAATTTTGCACAACCCTGGTTCAAACACACAGTAAAAAGCCACCAAGCAAAATCGACAGCGTAGGCGTGTCTTTCTTCCTCTCCCAGGCTCCTGTCAGCCTGTGGGAGAGAAGCGTGTTGACAAGCGCAACCCCTGTCTTTGTCCCTGTTTGTTTGTGTGTAAACAGCGGCAAGGGCAGAGACACCGAAACACCAGGAACTCCAAACAAATGACCCAAATGAAGAGCTCACTTGCCAGCGTCAAAGGGACGGAGCTCACTACGCATCTGTCTGCTAACAAGCACCCTGCCGGAGAGCCTTTTGTGCTCCAATTTGCGACCTCACTGGCCTGAGAATGAAGAGAGGTGACCAACCCAGGGTCACTTACAATCACAATCTCAGCCACTGCCAGATCAGGAAACAACCTTTAAGTAGGACACAACCATTTGTTTGTTTCAGACTTAATCAGCAGGGTTGAGACCACAATGTCTTTAAGATGCTTTCACAAGCATTGGCAAACTTCGGCTACCACTATGTTACAATACCCAGGGGCTTTTCCATATCAAAGCAGCAATTTAAGAGTGAATTTATCCACACAAGCCCCTTACAGTTCTATTTCTCAAGGTAGCTTTTCAGTCTGAGCAGGATAAGTAAAGTCTATATAAGTCAAACCTTTTCTATTGTATTTAATGCAAATTTGCAAACACTGATTATTCCACTGTGGCCATTTTGGCACATTCAACTGACAATGCATTCAGTATTTTCCATATCAGAGGACAAAAAATCGAGAGAAGATAAACATCATTCTTTCTGAGTGGATCAATCGTTTACCTTGTCATTATTATTCGGTTTGCATATCAAATGTGTTTACATAAGAATGACAGACTTGCGGGTACAAAAACAATTCCCTTGTCAGCCTGAATGTTTTCTTGTTGAAGTCTGGCCTTCGCTAAACGGTCCGTTCAATCTCAATACATCTCCTAAATGTGGCGTGACAATTTAGGCATAATTACGTGGCTAATACGTTATTAACAGAGACATGGTAATGTCTTTGGACGCCGAGAAGTGTTATCTCCAATTACCTTCATTTGGGCTTTGTAAAACGATCAGGTAAAGTGTGAAATAAGAGAGTCAGATAAGAGGGAGGGTTTGCAGGTGGAAATGTAAATATGCGTTCAATTGAGGTCAGAATGTCGAGGATATTTCATTAAGCTCGTCCGCTGCTTGCTCTGATAGCTGGGATTGGATGAGAAGGGAGGGATGAGATTAGGTGGGTGGTACAGAAAGAGAAGAACAAAATAATCATGACAATTTCCTTAAAATTTAATTGCTCCTACTAATCAGGATTGTGGAATTTTAATTGAATTTGCCACACCCCACAGAAAGTTTAATTGTAATTCTATCTATCTATCTATCTATCTATCTATCTATCTATCTATCTATCTATCTATCTATCTATCTATCTATCTATCTATCTATCTATCTATCCATCCATCCATCCATCCATCCATCCATCCATCCATCCATCCATCCATCCATCCATCCATCCATCCATCCATCCATCCATCCATCCATCCATCAAAATGACGTTACATGAATTTCTTCAAATTTAAATGGATTTGAATTATGTTCCTTTACATCCAATCTCAAATTGCCATTCTGCATACTGTTTCACACCTCAATTCAAGAATGTAGGCACCTGAATGGTCTGTTTAAAATACAGAAATGCCATTTGGAGGCTTTTTTTGTCACTTTAATCAAAAGAGAAAGAATTAAATGAAAATAATTTGCAAGATGGGCCAGTTTCAAACCTTGAATTTCTCACTTAAGCACCAATGCACATTCTAACCACTAAGTCACAGCTATGTTTACCTCTAGCTTTCCGTTGGCAGTAATAGGGCAACGTTAAAGTTAAGCAACAAGGTGCAACTGTTTTGACATATGCACAGTCACACACACACACACACACATTACTTGTACAACAGTACAAAGTGACCAGCGTTGCATTGTTAATAAGGATATCAGCTTGATTAAAACATGCCTGGGACACTTTCACATTTGTCATTGTTAGATTAAATTCAGTTTGAGGCTTTTATATTTTTTCCCCTTGATTTTCTCTCTCCCATACATACACACGCACACACTTTGTCAGGCACCAGTGGCCAGCGGTCAGGGAGAGAGGATGCATTGAGGACATCATCTCGTTCATCATGAGCTGGACAGGGGGCAGTAGAGTTGACAGAGCTGTTCCATCAGTCACAGCAAAGACACACACACACACACACAACACCACAAACTCTCACCGGAGATAGATCAGGTTGAGGTCCAGTGAACACTGTTTATCCACTTTCAACACGCATGCATCGTTTACAGGGAGATCTTTCTTTCGCCATAACTTATGCACCATAATTCACACATGCTAACAGACACACACAAACCATGGGACACTTATTTCCCAGTGTCTTCTTGAGACATCCACAGAGGAGACAAACACACACCCACGATTGTTCTAGAGGCTGTTGTATTGTTCCAGACAGGGCCTGTTGCTGACGGAGATGGCTACCTTGGCGTTAAGTGACAGCGGATCAATCTGTAATCTGTGTCTGTTATTGATGACGGTGTGTGAAAGAGAGATAGTGGAGCTCGATTCCACCACCTTTCATCTCACCATTTCCAAACAGATTCTGCTTGATTTCTGAAGCCAGACACATTCTGCATATAATTCCACAACACATCAGATAGTTGAATGAGAGATTATCCTGCCAACGAGACTGACAAAGGTTGTCATATATTGTGTTTTTGATGCTGGTGTGCTTCCCAGATTCACCAGGAAAAACTATAGTTGCTGACTAACTTCACTATAAGGTTCACTGGTGAACAGTAAACTAAACTAGTCTTTATGGCAGGATATAGGTGTTTCTTTAAAGATAATAGCAATGGGTAAAGAGATGAAAGGATATTATTTAAAGAGATCGCCGCAGGACACAGGACACAACATAAACTCGATTCAAACCTTCATTTCTCATTTGAGCACCAAGCATATGTCCTAATTCTCACTTAAAGTGAAAGGGATTTCTGAGAAAAACATTTAAGAAGGAATCAACTCTCCCACTGTTCAGTATCTCTCTGATGCCAGTAAACGCAGAAGAAGGAATGAGGGTGGAGGCTTTGCATGTATAATAATATTAGACAGAGACATAGTGGCTATGAGGCCAGCCAGTTTCTACTCTCTCCCTCTCTCTCGGATTATGTTGCCTTTTATCATTTAAAGGAATATTCTAGGTTATTTAGAAATTAATGTATATGGACAGCATCTATGGCATGCTGTGAATGCACTTAAATGCACTTCAGCTTAGCAAATTAGCAGGCTAGCACACAGCACCTTGAACACATAAAGTCACATTTTACCCCCAACACACACACACACACACACACACACACACACACACACACACACACACACACACACACACACACACACACACACATACAACAAAAAAAAAAACAAAAAAAAAAAAAAATGAAGTAGTTATACCCTGGGTTAGTAAAGTCGAGATAATGTTAACTAGTATTTTCGCGAAAAATAAAATCCTCTCCGGGTCAAAATGACCTGAACACAAGCTGAGGATAAATATATATACAACCCCATTTCCAGAAAAGTCAGAGATTTTGCAAAATGCAATACAATAAAGAATCTGAGATTTGTTAATTCTCTTGAACCTTTATTTAACTGACAAAAGATTTCCAATGTTTACACTGACCAAATTAATTGTATTTTGTAAATGTAAACTCATTTTGATGGATGCAACACACTCCAAAAAAGTTGGGACAGAGGCAAAATAAAAGTAAAAAGATTATAGAATATCCAAGTTAAACTGTTTCGAAACAATCCACAATTAGCAGGTAAATTGGTAATAGGTGGGTGGTCGTGATTGGGTATATAAGCAGCAACTTATTCTTTACAAGCACAGATGGGTCATGGCTCACCACTTTGTGCCAAATTTCATGAGAATTATCAAACAATTTAAAAATAACATTTCTTAATGCAATTTTGCAAAGTATTTAGGTCTTTCGCCATCTACCATACATAATATTGTGAATAGATTCATGGAATCCAGATAAGGCAGGAAACCTCTGTTGAACGTGTGTGACCTTAGAGCAGTCAGATGGCACTGCATGACAAACCGTCATGCTGCTGTGTTACATATAGCCACATGGGCTCAGGAGTACTTTGGAAAACCGTTGTCACTTGAAGGGTTCTGAGTCGGCATTCAGTTGACATAGAGTTGACATAGAACATGGAAGCCTGCACTGTCTATAGCCGCTTTTCCACCATCGGGCCGAACGGTTCTCATTGCGTAACCGTTCCATTCCGTGGCAATCTGGACCAGCTGTTACAGTTACGGTTTCATTTTCCACTGTGGGGCTGATAATGGCCGCTCTTTGGAATGTAATATAAAAGCGTCAGTCGTTGTCTTGGTAACACAACGGTTTACTTATGATATGAGATGTAATAACTACCACATTATGGCGGATGATTAGATATTTCTTTTAATTTTATTACGCCGCTCAAATAGAGCACTTAGCCAGCTACGGAGAAACTGGTAGCCAGGAAACTGACAAGATCCTATGTGTCGACATCACTTCACGCATTCTACCAGCACGATTCAGCACGGTTACACAATCGTGCCAAGAATTCTGGTCCGAGAACGGTTTGTAATCGTGCCGTACCAGGCTCCAGTGAAAACACAACTGGAACCATTCCTTCACCATTCTAAGAACCGTTCGGCCCGACGGTGGAAAAGCGGCTTATGTAACGCAAACAGCGTAGGAAACTGACAGGGGAGAGATGAAATTGTTGAATAAAGTCGTTATTTTTGTTTTGTTTTTGCCCACAAAAGTATTCTCTTTGCGCCATAACATTAAGGTTAAACCACTGTAGTCACGTTGACTATTTTAACGATGTCTTTACTACTTTTCTGGACCTTGAATGTGGTAATTATGTTGCTTTCTATGGGGGATAAATTTATTTAATTAATTTGTGTTCTGAAGATGAATGAAGGTCTTATGGGTGTGGAATGACATGAGGGTGAGTAATTAATGACAGAAATTTCATTCTTGGGTGAGCTAACCCTTTAACACAGTCTGCCACTGCATCAGGAAATGCAACTTAAATCTCTGTTACACAAGGAGAAAGCTATACATCTGTTCAATGTAGAGAGGCTGCCGAGTTCTCTGGGCCCAAGCTCATCTCAGATTCTCTAATCGACAGTGGAAATGTGTTCTGTGGTCAGTGAGTCCACATTTCAGCTTGTTTTTGGGAAAAATGGACAATGAGTTTGGAAATCTTTTCTTT
Source organism: Megalobrama amblycephala (assembly GCF_018812025.1). Taxonomy (NCBI): domain Eukaryota; kingdom Metazoa; phylum Chordata; class Actinopteri; order Cypriniformes; family Xenocyprididae; genus Megalobrama; species Megalobrama amblycephala. The sequence continues at coordinate 13,073,246 of NC_063066.1, read as the reverse complement.
GCACTTTTGTCAATTAAATAAAGGTTCAAGGATCAAAAGATAACAGATTCTTAATTTTATCGCATTTTACAAAATGTCCCAACTTTTCTGGAAATGGGGTTATTATATTATATTTAAGTAAAAAATACTGTAATAAAAAAATAAAATGTTTTAAAACTAAATGCAATATTCAACATAGGGTGCTAAAAATAAGTTTTATTTTATTTTATTTATTTATTTTTTCGGAGTGAAATGTGACATGTTTCTGACAGATTGCATGATATTCAGCTTGTAGGAATCACTTTCCAATGCTGTCTATGTAAAGCACAGTTGTTTCCCATGTTTCACCATGTTATTCCCCCTTCTACAATGTTGAATCTATCTTCCCACTATGCTAAAGTGAGTTAAGATGCTATGAGTATGTATATGTGTGTGCGTGAGGGTTTGTGCCTGCAGCGGTGATTGACAGCTCAGTGCTCTGATTAATGTGACTGGGCTCTGCGCTTGAGAGAAAAGGAGAGAGAGGGAGAGAGAGAGCTCCCATTCCAGCTCTCAGCCACGTATAACGCTGAAAGTCAGATAGAGAGGAGAGATCATGAAAGAAGCGAAAGAGGGACTGAGGGACAGAGAGACTGGGGAATTCTCAGTCCTATTCATCAAAAACACTTTTAATTATACCATATTGCCTTCTCTAGATTACTCTCATTTACTCCATAGATTTAGATGCAAGACTGCACTGAGTGGCTCTGAATCTAAAATAGCAATCTGCTTCTCTCTTCCTCTCATTTTCGTTTTTATCTCTTTCTTTCTCTCTCGCTCTCGATGACACTTCAGTATGTCTGTCTTTAGCATTCTGGTGTTAGAGTCGTCAGGAGCAGGTCGAAATCATTATTCAGGACAGAAATGCGATGTGGCCTCTCTCACTCTTTCTCGCTCTTTCATCTTGCTGTGTGCTGTGGTGGAATTGAAACGGAGCAGATAGGCTAATCGGATGCGCTAATCAAATGTCAGCATTAAACATACATGATGGCCAACTTTTCAAAAAAAAAAGAAAGAAAGGAACTTATCTACACTCAGTCCAGAATATTGATAAGCATTTTTTTTTGCTGAGTGAGGGGCAAAGTGTGTGTGCGTGTGTGTGTGTGTGTGTGTGTGTGTGTGTGTGTGTGTGTGTGTGTGTGTGTGTGTGTGACACGCTGCATGGGTCAAGTAGTTCAAGCTTGAATTAACTTTACATAGCTGTGGATTGCATCATTACTTAGCAGGAATTTAGCTGGTTGATGATTGCCAACGCACAAACCCATCCACGGACACAAAGGGATTTTTTTCCTCACAAAGTTACGCTCACACATTCCAGCTGCCTTTATACTAGGAACAAAGAAGAAGGAAAATACAAAGAGGCAAAGAATTCTCCTTAATTAAAGTTTCCAATCTGGAAATCGATTAAATTAAATTCTGTAACAAAAGAGGGGAGAGACTGTGCTACAGCACAAACCCACACAAACAGCCAGCAGGTGGAGTGTGTGTGTACTGGCTCCTGCTGTAAGATGATGTGTGTATGGTTGAGATTAAGCACTAGGTTTAGCAGGGTAGGATATTAACTTTCCTCTAGTCCTGCTTTCTAAATGCAGTGGGAGGAAGGGAGACTTCAAGACAGTAACAAAATGACATTTCACTGCTGTACCATCATGAAATTATAAACTAGGATGTAGCATATTTACTTTGTTGTGGGAACTAGTGCTAGGAAATAACAAACTAAGTAGTATAATCAGGGAACTGGCTTTACTGACGAAATGCGCGTGACAATCGCATGCAATATATCACCCAGCCCTAAGTATAATATGTATAAGTGATGGGACAGTAAGCACATGACAATACTCTGCCTCAGAAAACCAGTGATGAAATTAGCTTTATAGCCCACGGCCTAGCCAAATGCTTCACTCTTCTTCACAGTGGTAACCAACTGTAATTTAAATCATTTTAATCATTTCAACATAACTGAACATTAAACACTATTACGCACTATCAAGTCGCTCCCTTTTCTTATCTTGCTCGTAAATACATAAAATAACACTTAATTTCAACATTTACTTTCTGTTGATTGAGCCATATGCAAAGCATGCTAGGAACTAACAAGCCCCGCCCAGTTTCAGTAAGTACAACACAAATCATCCATGTAATCCCAACACAAACAGAATAAGAAAACCAATTTTATATATATTTAAGTGGATTGAACACAATTAAATTAAGTTTATTCAGGTCAAAAAACTGATCACTTTCAATATAAGAATGAATGATATAATCTGACATTTAAACCTATATTCAAAAAGATATTGCCACATTAAATACAACATCAATATAGTTGGCTACTTAGTAAAGTGTCCTCAAATGCTAACTGCCTTTTCAAAAGGTAGCATATCTACTTTAAATCAATATTAGTGGTTTAGCTTAAAAAGCAGTTTCAAAACAGCCTCCCCAACACTGGTGAGAAAATATGTGTAGCAAGGAAAAAAATCTGTGTGAATATAATAGCATGCATAACTTGTCACATCTGTCTATAGTTTGTAAATATAGAATAAAGTGGCGCTGTTGTAAGCAAACAACCATCATCGTGTGATATCCTTTAAAGTACACCAGTCTCGCTGTCTGTTAAAGGCCCTGTTTTATCTTTGATTCACGTACAAAGATGGACCCTGTCCAAGACTGTGCCGTATTCCAGAATCAATATTTCCAAGTATGTGGGCTGCCAGTATGTTTTTGTTGGTTTAAGCAAACCTGCCTTATCAATATTATTCATCGGTGGCGGCACTCTCAGGAGTGGAGAGGAAAAGAGAAGAGAAAAGTGATAAAGCAAGTGAGTAAAATGATAGACAGGTGTGTCAGTTTTTGTGCGAGAGTGTGTGTTTGTTCAAGTACATGTAAAAGCTGATAAGCTTCCAAAAAAAGCAAAACAGTATGAGAGAACATGAAGAGAGCAAACAGTGGTGATATTAAACACCTGGTCCACATTTTCTACCTCAAACACACACACACACACACACACACACACACACACACACTCATTTTAGTCTGTTAGTTATATAGTCATGCTATGGGTAAATGGGGCTGTAATGGTTCACATATTTCACCGAAGTAAAGCACAGTCTGCCTCCACTAAATATATACACCCACCCACTTTCCCATAAACCCCCACCATCAGCACAAACTCTGAAAACACCAGAACAACTTGTGCTAAATATTTTTCTACTATTAATCTGCGTTCTTCTCTCTCTCACTATAAATGGTCAGATCTCAGGATAATGTATTACTCTTAGGCCTACTTGATGCCAAAAGTCTCCTCAGACCTTAGATCATCTGCTTCACCTGGACCTAGAAGAAAAGATACAGCATTTATAAATCAAACCCCTTTGGACTGGATCATCAGCACACCAGGGTTCTGATCAGACCATTCTTTTATAGTTTATTGAGCCTGTTCTGAGAATGTTGAGATACTGAATCTTCTGACTAGTCCACAATATAAATCCTACCACACAATACAAAAATAAATAAATAAAGCAAATGTAGCATTTATATGTTCAAAAGTTTAGAGTCAGTAAGTTATGTTGTTTTGTTTTTAAATAGTATTAAAATATTTTATTAAAATTATTAATTAAAATATATTAATTAATATTAATAGATTTTTTTATTTTTTTTATTTTTTTATTGTAATAGTGTTTCACAATGCTAATATACATAGTCTTGGTGAGAATAAGCAACTAAAAAATTCCAAACTTTTGAACAGTAGTGTAGTTCCAAACCGGTTTGACTTCTTTCTACTTGCTTACATGGAATTTTCCTTTTTTTTTTAATTCAATAGAAGTGAATAAGGGCTGGGATGGTCAAGCTCTAAATAACAAAAAATAGTATCATTAAAATATACACTAAAAATGCAGGGTTGTTTTTTCTACCCAAAAGCTGGGTTGAGGCTGTTGGATCATTTTGTTGGGTTATTTATATATTTTTTCCCCCTTGGTTGGGTAAAACAAAGTGCAGGCTTTTTGCATCCTCATCAGGAGAGAACAGATGCCAACACCATCGAATTGGTGCATTACTTTTGTAAAATAAAGGTTTGTATACATTTTATTTAATCTATAAAGTCATTTTATTTAATGCAATGCAATGCAATATACAGGGATCAGCTGAATATGTCAGTCAGCATTGGTTGTCTCGCATGATAGAAACGTCTTTTTCCTTGAATAAACTAATATTTATTCATTACAATACTGAATAATTTTAAATTGGATGTTAAAATATGTTCTTGGAACTCTGTACTGTTTGTTTATGTGCAAGTTATAAGAAGCCTGTCACAATCTTTCGGTTATGAGAAACGTGGAGCAGTGGTATGAGGTTCGCAGCTCCCCCGCCGAACAGCGGCCCATCACCGGCTCAGACTTCGGCAACACACCACTGTGCTTACGTCAGGAATATATGTGGAAAATAGAAGAAAATCAATCGAAGCGGAGAAGAGAGAGAAAACTTTTAAAACTGGCTGCAGCGAGTTTTGGACATAGCGCTTTTAGTTTGCTCATTGGCATGAGAAAAAATAAGAGAAATATGGTCAAATTTGTTTTCAAACAAAAGCAATATCAAACATTTTAAAAAAGCAATTTTCAAATGTTTCAAACATAACCAGCTGGGTTTGTCCTATTTTGACCCAGCGCTGAGTTGCCAAATAACCCAAATTGAGATGTTTTTAACCCATTTTAGAGTGTAAGCAGGAAGCATATCCAATTTTATGGAGAGAGCATTTGCATATGTCAGTGTGAATTCATGAAAGAGAGGTGAGAGGCCAGCGAATGAAACCCTCCAGTGTTTGTCTGGTCCAGTGGGGTGTGAGTGAGTGTGATATTGTACAGCTGGGTAAGAAACAGGGAGTCTTTGTTTCAGGTAGTGTGCTGAATGCTCGTTAGCCTAATTAGCGCAGCGGCATGCTACTTTGCTTACAGGGCAGCCCTCAGTAATGAGGCCACAACCTCATTTCCTGTGGTGACGTCACACAAAGAAGGGACAACACACTTGTGTTTCACCAGTCTTAGCTTTCACACAAATCCTTGATGGACACACATACACATACATAGCCACCATCCCAGTGCCTGCTGACGGCCATGTGGCTAGTAGAGTCATATTTGGTACGCTCTGGTTGTTTCTTCAAGCAAACACACACATATGCGTACGCAAGCCCGAAAGGAATACATCTCAAGAATAGCATTAGATGACTCAACATTTGCTGTTCAAACCCCCCCCCCCCCCCCAAAAAAAAAGCAGTAAAAGAGGATAGAGGTAAAGAGTCACCTTACCGGACAGGAAAGTAGACACTTCCACAAGATACTTCCCCACAGATTCAGTTACCAAACTTTAAATAACACAGAGACACAAATCCAGCCTGTGTGGGCATATTTGCAGGAAGATTACAAAACGGAAATGGTGTGCTTATATCCTCTGGGCATTTATTTTAGAGCTCCATCTCTAATGGGAAAAGCCAAGTTTTTTTTTTGTGCTCAAATGAAAAGTCTGTCAACTTTGGCTAATTTCCATCTTTTAATTTTCAACATATTCCCTGATCATATCTGCCTTAAAAAAAGAAAAGCAAAACATCCTCCAGAGTGTGATGATGACACAGCCGACAGAGCCTATCAAGACGGGATCAATAAATCAAAGTCTTATTTTTTGTCTGATTGCCTTTGAACCAATTTAGACCAGACCAGTGGTCAGCGTCCTATTTGGGAGACAAACGCTCACAGGCGTTTGAACGGCGCTAGAGTCTTGTAGCTGTGGTATCATGGCTCGTGTCAATCAGAGGAAGGCATCAGGGACATCCTATGAATAATGCGTGAAGAGGCCGTCTGTCCTGTATAAAGTTTTTATGAGGTGGCTGGTCACTGAGACTGGCAGTGTGTAACTGACTCTTTACAGTTCTCCCTTAAAAAAACTGCATAAAGTAAAGAATTGTTGGGAGGAGAGAAGGAGATAGTCCACTTCCTGTTTTGCAAGGTCACTGATAACAGTTGTATGTAAAGAGTTATAAATGAGCCTACAGCGTCAGTGCAAGGGTCTAGAAGACCTCTCATGTAAGGCAGGTGGAATAATCTCAGCTTCTTTGTATGTTTTGCTCCTGATAAACTGATGCAGATAATATTGGGATGAGTTCTGCATAATGAGGGGTTCCACTTAAGAATAGTTCACCACAAAAAAAAAACAGAAATGAGAAATTCTGAATACTGTGCTGTTTGTTATTTTAACTTACAATGAATATGGACTGAAGGTCTTAAACTTCACAATAAGGTCTATAAAATTGGGTCTTTAAGGTTTTTTTTGTTTGTTTGTTTTTCCCCCAAGAAATGAATCATGAATTAACTTGATCAAAAGTGACAGTAATATAATGAACTTTCTATAAATCAAATAACAAAAATATTGAGCTGCACAACTGTTTTCAACATTGATAATAATAAGAAATGTCATTTGTGTGTGACACTGAAAACTAGGGTAATAGCTGATGAAAATTCAGCTTTGTCATCACAGGAATTAATTAATACATTTTAAAATATTTTCAAATACTCTAGATACTAGGGCTGGGTATTGACAATTTTCACGATTCGATTCGATTACTATTCACATGCTTTCGTTTCAATTCGATTACGATTTCGATTCGATATTGATTATTTTGAATGTAGTATTTCAGTTACAGTACGTGGGAAATTTTCTAGAGGAAAAAAATTTCTCAACTAATGCTGTAAACTATAGTTTACACAATGTATACACATGGGTGTCAGCTGGTACTACTATAATAATATTGAACGTTATTAACTTATTTATATACAAACACTTAACTTACACTCAATGATGTTTTTTATTATAAATAAAGTTTAGAATTACATAATATTGTTACGGTACTGGTGTAGAGAGACGAGGCAGATACGGATTTCCACAATACATATACTTTTACTAGAATAAACCAAGGCAGGAACACCAAACATACACGTTAACACAACAGAGAACGGACAAGGAGTGCAGGGAGTGAGTGCAATATATAGGAGTGCTGACAATAGAGTCCAGGTGCAGGTGATCCGTGATGATGAGGAACTGACAAGGGAAGTGAGTGCAGGTGAGGAGAACAGGAGGATCTTGGGATATGGAGTCCAGGGAAACAAGGGATCCGTAACAGTACCTCCCCCTCCCGGTAGGCGCGTCCTCGCGCCGTAGATGTAACAACCGGGAGGGGGGCGGGCGCCCTGGAGACCTCAAACCGGAGCAAGGGGAGGAGTAGACTGGAGTGGAGGTCTCCAGGGCAGGCTCAAACACCATGGCGGGTCAGGAGCCGGGTGGGCAGCCATGGCGGGTCAAGCCGTGGGCAGCCATGGCGGGTCAGCCGTGGGCAGCCATGGCGGATCAGGAACCGTGGGCAGCCATGGCGGGTCAGGAACCGTGGGCAGCCATGGCAGGTCAGGTGCAGCGGGCAGCCATGGCGGGTCAGGTGCAGCGGGCAGACATGGCGGGTCAGGTGCAGCGGGCCGCCATGGCGGGTCAGGGACCGAAGGCTTCATGCCGTAGTGCCCAGGCGGCGCAGAAGGACCGGCGGGAGATGGCGGAACCAGCGGCTCCGCCGACCGAAGCGCAGCCGGGGCTCCAGAAGGCCGCAGTGTAAGACAGACGACATACAACAAAGTGAACACTGGGGAGAGTGAGGAGGCCAACTGGAGCTGAGGGACGGAGTGACGGAGCCAAGACGGAGGAGTGCAGTCCAGAAGTGAGGGCAGGCCGACGAAGGAACAAGGTGTGAACGGGGGCAGGATGGAGACTGGTGACACTGGTGGACTGCTGGACAACGGTGGAGCAGAGGGAGGTTGGAGCCGGGGTGTAGGTAATCGCCCAGAGGTCCGAGGTGGAGATCTGGGCGAGGGGCTTGAGGTGGAGGTTCAGTGTAAACATAAATGGGAGGAGGCGGGAGAGGGAGGCAGGGAGGGAAAACAGTCTTTGGGTTGGAGGATACAAACACACAGTTCATAGTAGGAGCGGCTGGCTCGGCGGCGGCTGGAGCTGAGGGCTCGGAGGCGGAGACTGGCGCTGCTTGCTCGGCGGCGGAGACTGGCGCTGCTTGCTCGGCGGCGGAGACTGGCGCTGCTTGCTCGGCGGCGGAGACTGGCGCTGCTTGCTCGGCGGCGGAGACTGGCGCTGCTTGCTCGGCGGTGGAGACTGGCGCTGCTTGCTCGGCGGCGGAGACTGGAGAACTTGGCTCTGCGGAGACTGGAGAACTTGGCTCTGCGGAGACTGGAGAACTTGGCTCGGCGGAGACTGGAGAACTTGGCTCGGCGGAGACTGGAGAACTTGGCTCGGCGGAGACTGGAGAACTTGGCTCGGCGGAGACTGGAGAACTTGGCTCGGCGGAGACTGGAGAACTTGGCTCGGCGGAGACTGGAGAACTTGGCTCGGCGGAGACTGGAGAACTTGGCTCGGCGGAGACTGGAGAACTTGGCTCTGCGGAGACTGGAGAACTTGGCTCGGCGGAGACTGGAGAACTTGGCTCGGCGGAGACCGGAGCGCTTGGCTCTGTCCAAAAGTCTATAAGCCAGGCCACCTCACTTGGTGGCTCGCACAGGGTTGGAGCTGCAGGCTCGGAAAGGGCTGGAGCGGGCTCGTTCATCCCCTCAAATACAATTAAAATCCCCACAGGCACTGGAGCTGGCTCTGTGGGGACTGGAGCGGGCTCTGGAGAGACTGGAGCGGGCTCTGGAGAGACTGGAGCGGGCTCTGGAGAGACTGGAGCGGGCTGGAGAGACGAGCGGGCTCTGGAGAGACTGGAGCGGGCTCTGGAGAGACTGGAGCGGGCTCTGGAGAGACTGGAGCGGGCTCTGGAGAGACTGGAGCGGGCTCTGGAGACACTGGAGCGGGCTCTGGAGACACTTGAATGGAGCGGGCTCTGGAGACACTGGAGCGGGCTCTGGAGACACTGGAGCGGGCTCTGGAGATACTGGAGCGGGCTCTGGAGATACTGGAGCGGCTTGCTTCCTCCTCCTCCGCTTACGGGACCCAGTTGAGGATTGTGGGTTCCGTGTGGGGCAGGCAGGGAGTTCGCTGGAGGGGCATGCGGAGGAAGCCGGAGGTTGACTGACTGGCCCGGCCAACCGTGTCTCTGGATGGACTAGAGACAGACACCCATCCTGAACCCAATCAACGATAAATTTGGAATCATTTAACCATAAAATGGAATTTATGGTTTCGCTTAAGGAGAAACGATAATCGGGTTCACTAAAACGGATGGTGTCATCATCTAGTCCATCCAGAAACAGGGAGATCAAAACTGCTTCAGGCCAGTCAGACACATAAGCGAGCTCAACGAACTCCTCCACATACCTCTCCAGCGAACGACCAACCTGCAGGAGCCCGATGAGGCGATCGCCGGCCGACAGATGGATGAGAGGCATAGGAGGAGCACGAGCCAGGAAGCCAGGGAAAGTCTCCATCTTTTTTTTTTTTTGTGGAAATCCAGTCGTTCTTTGGTCCGTTCTTCTGTTACGGTACTGGTGTAGAGAGACGAGGCAGATACGGATTTCCACAATACATATACTTTTACTAGAATAAACCAAGGCAGGAACACCAAACATACACGTTAACACAACAGAGAACGGACAAGGAGTGCAGGGAGTGAGTGCAATATATAGGAGTGCTGACAATAGAGTCCAGGTGCAGGTGATCCGTGATGATGAGGAACTGACAAGGGAAGTGAGTGCAGGTGAGGAGAACAGGAGGATCTTGGGATATGGAGTCCAGGGAAACAAGGGATCCGTAACAAATATAACATATTTCTACTCCAATTCTGTTTTTTTTTTTTAAATATAAACATTTAAATCACGGCTGTCATAACTGATTTATTCAAACATGCATTAAATATTGAAGAACATTATAATGAATATGTAACGGTGCATAGCTATATTTATCAAAATGTTGCTTTCTAGAGTTCATTTTCTAGCTAACTAATGAGTTTATGGTCACTGAATATGGTTTTTCTGAGGAAAATGTGACGTTATGTGACATAGTTTACAAGCTGTTTTATTGACGTCTTTCCGAGGTTTAAACACTGATTGAGCTATTACATGAGACATGATATGGATTTCGGTAAGTTGTACTGTATATTTTAACATACTTTCAGATGTTTAGCTGTGTTTATTTCGCGCTGTAACTGGTATTAAAGCGGAGGAGAGGATGTTCACTTGTGCTCATGCTGCCGCTTCTCTTTAACTGAGGCGCTACAGCGAATTGTCACGTCACATTAAACAGTTTAAATTGTAGTGTAAATCTGAAGCCATATGATAGCTTTGTGTGAGAAACAGGCCAAAATTATGTCGTAATTAATTTGATAACCACCTTTATTTAGCTGTTAACCGCTGCAACTGGATCACTGAATCAGAGATTTGAACATGAGTAACAGACCAGTCAGATTCATGAATGATTCATTCAGACCAGTTCTGTGAATCGCATGATTAAAAAGATCAAATATGTTGTTCAGATACCACCACTCATGACCTCGCATGCAAAAAATGTCCATCACACAAAGGGCCTATTTACACCTGGTCATTGCATTTTCTGATCGGATAGCTGTCCAATCGTGAAAAGACCAGGTATAAATTCTCTCCGAAACGAGATGGGACGGATTTAAATCCAATGAGATGCATTCCAGACTAAAGTGTTAATGCATCTGGTTGTTGAAACCACATATGTAAATGTAAAAAAATAAAATAAAATAAACGTGAGAGTGTTATAGGCTATATGACATGTTATAGATGTGATGGCACTACTGCAATATGCGTCGCCGCAGATGAGTGTGTAGCAAGCCGGTGTGCAAACTGCTGCAAATGAAACTGAAAGTACAGTAAGTTGCCGGCGCTCAAAACACAATCATCTTCATTTAAAGTAGAGAGACTAAATGATCTTACCACAGTTACAGTGCTGACTGCCACCATTTCTCCTATTGTGGTCTTTAAATTAGCTGATGATAAATAAAATGCAGCTCATATGTTGCTTCCGTTGATGTGTACTCCGTTAAATTTGCGTAGTGCAGGAACTGAAGATCGGATTTATGTTGCGGAGACACATTTATGTGGCCAAGTGTAAATGGAACCATTTTAACAAATCAGATAGCTATCAGATCAGTAAAAACGCATGAAGTGACCAGGTGTAAAAACGGCCCATAGCTATCGTATGACTTCAGAAGACTGGGATAATATGGGACAAAAGTTGGGATAATATGATAGACATAATATAATATGGGACTACGTTTATGATCATTTTCCAATGCTTTGCATCCTTTTTGTAGTTTGAAAGCCTCAGTCCCCATTCATTTTAATTGCACAAAAAACTTGTTCTTCAAACTTCTTCAAATGTTATAGTCAGTTTGGAATAACATGAGCATAAGTAAATAACAAAATTTACATTTTTGGGTGAACTATCCCTTTAAATGAACTATGCCTAATAAGCGTAGGCTATAGCTTGTTACGTTCAGACTTTCAGTCCAAATCTGATTTTTGTGCATATCCAATTGAAATCCGATCAGATTTAGCATGTGTGAATGACAAAGACATCACATGAAATATGATTTTTACAAATCTGTTTCGAGCTACATTCATGTGGTTTGAAATTCTATTCAAATCGAATTTCTGGAAATTAGTTTCAGTCTGAATGCTCTAATTGGATTTCACATGGTTTATGTGACTTTCTCACACCACGTAAAACCAAAACGTCAGACGTTGTTATAGGAAACATGCTGAAAGTCGCTGCAGAAACAAGGTTGTGTTGTTGCAAAGTGCCAGAGGAGAAAAATAACAATATAATGGAGACATGTTTTGAAACTGGAGAAGACGACAGCATGGAATAAAGCCACGCGGACCAGCCTCCTACGTTTCTGCTGCTGCCTCATCATAACACAGTAGTCCAGCGTGGCGGCGACACATTGTCATGTTATAAATAAGACAACATCTGTATTGCAAACCCCTCTACGTTGAGGTTGTCGGCATATGCCTACTAATGCAACATCATTGCCATCAAAACCAATGCAGATCTTCCTGAAAACGAAACAGCAGCATGGACACACAAATCGGATCTGAACGGTTGTGATGCACAATGTGGACGTCAATAATTCAGAATCAGATTCCAATCGGATACACAAATAATTGGATTTGGACTGACAATGTTAGCGTAACCTTAGAGCATCTTGCATTCTCATTTGTCCTCCCCTGATGACAGCCATATGTATGGAACACAAACAGGAGGAATGAATATGGAAGAATTCGGAAGAATTGCACATCTGACTCTAGAGGTGATTTGAACTTCTTTCATAATCAGTGAATAAAATAATCATTTTGCTCTTGCAAACAGGGAAGGTGACACCCTCACATCCTCCATGATGATCTACATGTCTAGCCTGAGGGACTTGTAGCTACAAAAACTCTTCCAAGTGCTATGAAAGCTGTGAGTGCACAAATACACATTTGCATCCCACGAGGACCTCTCTACGTGTGTGTGTGTGTGTGTGTGTGTGTGTGTGTGTGTGTGTGTGTGTGTGTGTGTGTGTGAGAGAGAGAGAGAGAGAGAGAGAGAGAGAGAGTTTCTCTCTCCTTTCTTCTAAAAATGCACAGATGAAAGGACTGAAAACAGAGTGTATCTGCTGCTGCAGCTGGAATCATGGGAACATTAGTGTGCATACAGTATGTTTGTGTTTGTGAGTACAGGTGTGCGGAGCTTTTAAACTGAGGTAAATTCTAAAGTTACTGTATGCGTGTAAATATGTGTTGCAAGATTATCTGTGTGTACCCATGTGTGTGTGGTGAGAAAGAATATTCTTGGCCTGAATGGACCACACCTCCCCTGTGCCTGACACAGAGAGATAGATGTTTTGAACAGGGTCTCGGCAAGAGATATGAAGACTCCTCACATACATGAGATGGATAGATGGGAGTGAATCTTTGTGTTTGTAAGATTTCACATAGGGGATGTGCAAAAAGGAAAAAAGGGAGAGGAAATCAGGTAAAGGTGCAAAAGGAAATAGCAGGTGATTATAAGAGTAAAGGGCCATACGGAGCATACAGTTATCTGTGGTGTGCTATAAGTAGCGCGGAGAGAAAGAGAGGGAACTCTGAGAGCATTGCTCTCTGGTTTATTTTGAATGTAGGGCACCTCATATCACAGGCCGTTACAGAACATTTTCAGAGTCAGCAAATCCTACTGCGAACGGAGATGATGTTTTATGTGGGCTGTAAAGGCTCAATGAAAGTTCTTCTATAACTGGAAGAGGTGGAAGGGAAAAAGCAGCCATTTAATGAGCCTGTTTAATTCGCCCATGAAAAACATAAAGCAAATAGGCACCTTAATTTGCCACCATGTTTTATGGTAATGTTCTCCACAACAAGAGTGGAAAAGAAAAAAAGAAACTTTATTCTGTATTTTGTGAGAACTGACAATATCCATTCCAGAATTCCAACAATTCCGACAACTTGCAGAGGAAATGAAAAGTGTCACTATGACAACCAGAGTAAGACTGGCCCCTCAGTTTCTCAACAACCCTTCCTGACAATAAGAGTGTGACTGAAATAAAGAAATAAGAGTAATCAAAATAAAATAAAATATAAATATTACATGAAAAATGCAAACTTAAAAAAAAATAGAAATGTTAACTTGGTAAGTAACCAAAATAAGTTTAAAATTACTAAAACTGAAAATTAATAAATAAATAAATAAAGCTAAACAAAAATATATTTAAAAAATGCATTTATACTGACAAAGGCATGTAAAAAAGTACTTTCCCATCAGCATTTTTATTTTCTATGATAATAATAATAATAATAATAATCATCATCATCATCATTTATTCTAACTGTTTTCATTATTATAAACATGCGTAAGCAATTCTTCTATTGCTTGTTTCTGCTACTACTTCTTCTTCGCTTATGTTTTGTCCCGGAGATGTTGTACTCTTTCAGAAGGTGCATAATAGCGTCCCCTACCATATAACAGTGAAAACATGGATTGGCGGAAAATACCATCAAAGTCGAGGAAATGTTGTGTCACAAATGAAAAAAGTTAAATTGAAATGAAAAGGAAAACTGAAAATATAAAAATAAAAGCTCAAATATGAATATTAAAATAACACTGAACTTAAGGTCTCAAGCTTCAAAGAAGGAAGCACAAGCATCATTTAAAGCCGACAATTTCGACCTTCTCCTTGAAACATTCCAATGTCTTCCAGAGAAAATGAAAAGTGTGACACTATGACAACCAGAATAAGATGTGCCCCCTCAGACAGTTACTCAGCGACCCTTCCTGACAATAAGAGAGTGCTATAATACACAAGCAAGGTCTGGATTATATATTAAAAACAGTTCACTGTGGCAGCTTTCTTCCAGAGGACACTGCACTTTAAATGTCCTATACCGGAGGACTGAATGTTGAACGACCCTCTACCTTGGCCTGTTATGCTCTGTGCAAAGATCCAACCACTCATCCAACCACTCATGCCTCCACTATCCAATCAATGCCTCAATGGCAACAATAAATTGCCTATTCATAGGCCACCGATTTCCCAATCATGGTTCCAAAGCGGCCTCATATAGAGATGTTACCATGATAGAGGCACATGATGCGAGTACAGTTAAGCATGACCCGGGTCGTCTTTCTTCCACTGTTTACTGTTATGCAATGAGGGAACCAGTGTGAAGCCCACCTCATCCTTTATTCAGAAGGTTGGTTGCTTCTCTTCCGCTTTCTCTCTGTCTGATGATTTATTTATTTTTACTGTTATTTATTTATTTTTTTTTCATGATCTTTTTTCACCCTGCACAATTCATAATTCCCTGTAGAGTGAAATACCGATTTGATGGTGGCTTTATGTTTGGCATGACAGGTACTGAATGGATTTTGTCTGATAATTGCCACTACGCTATTTTTTTCTGAATGTCATGTGGGCTAACCCGTCTTGGCTTGGCCTGATTAGTGCCCACAGATAAAGTCAGAAACTGGGCTAAGAATCATCTTAAATCAGCTCAAGATGGTCTCCCAGCCTGACAAAGACTCAAAACCTTTTTTTAAAACCAAAGCTGGTCTTTGCTGGTTTAAGATAGTTTATCTAGTCTCCCAGCCTGA
This sequence comes from Megalobrama amblycephala, assembly GCF_018812025.1. NCBI lineage: Eukaryota > Metazoa > Chordata > Actinopteri > Cypriniformes > Xenocyprididae > Megalobrama > Megalobrama amblycephala. Next base: position 13,058,102 of record NC_063066.1, on the reverse strand, counting down.
CAAAATTGACAAGAGTCCACAACCTCCGCAAAACAAGCAAACTAGACCAGCCTAATGAGGCTGGAAAACCAGATAAGGCCAGGAAATGTGATAAGAATCATTTTACACAGCCTAGTTTGAGGTCGAGTTGGTCTTCCAGCCTGATAAGTGCTCAAAACCTTTCTAAAACCTAAGCTGGTCTTTGCTGGTTTAAGATGGTCTTGCTCCAAGCCTGGCCAAACTGACACGTGCCCACAATCCCTCAAAAACCAGTAAAATATGCCAGCCTAATGATGCTGGGAGACCAGATAAGGCAATGTTAAGAATACTCTTAAACCAGCCTAAACTAGTTTGTGGTCAAGTTGGTCTTCCATCCTGACAAGTATTCCAAACCTTTCTAAAACCAGCTAACAAACCTGCTTGTTTTATCTGGTCATGATCATCAAGTTTGCTGGTTTTAGAGGAGGTTTGAATACTTATCAGACAGGGAAAACAGCTATACCATCTTATGCTGTTTTTTTCTTAACAGGAATGAACTTTACACATTTTCACGATACTGACTAACTCTACTCTCACAGTTCAGTGAGTCACTGTAGCTGGTCTTTTCACCTTTAACTCAATCTTTAGAGTATTTATACATATAGAGGAAAGGAGAGTGTAAAGAAGGAGGATATACTTCCTGTATTTTTCTGTATCCTGTTCGTCTTGTGGGCCTCTATCTCCTGGAGAAGCACTGAGTGGACTTAAATACTGTTCTGCCCCAACAAAACAAAAGATTCACAGCTGAGCCAGAAAAAGTGCCTATATATATTCTGTTCTGTTCCTAGTTCACTGACTGAAGAGGCTTCAGGCCAGTGCAGAGCCTAAACATGCTACAATAAAGAGAAAGAGAGAAGAAAAATTGCACCTTTAAGGTGAAATAGTGTTGATTTGGACTGGCACACTGGCAATGAGAATCGGTATGGCACAGGTATGCCTCCCTGTAAAGAGACATAGCGAGATCGAGAGAAAGAGAGAGCATGAGAAAAAGCAAAACAGAGGCAGTCAGAAAAAAAAAAAAGAAAAAGAAAAATGAGCAACAGTTGACACCCCTTTGACTCCTTTTTAAATGAAAACGGAGTACAGAAGTCGTGGGCTGTGCTGAGATTTGGAACGGATTCTGACAGCTAAGCGTTCACTAAAAGGTTTTCAAGCTTGCAGAGGAAGGTTTCCCTCACCTTCATTGTGCCACCTCAGGGACATACCCTCTGCTAACATAAAAAAATAAAAAAAATAAAAAACACCAGAATAATGCAGCAAAATAAATTGCTTGACATCACAGGGTCCTATTGATGCCATAAACTCTCTCTAGCGCTTTCCTTCACCCTCCGCTCTGTCACTATTTATTCTGCAATTTATTTGAGTTGTGCGCATTTGCCGTGTGTGTCTAGCCGTGCCGAATTCTTCCTTACATCACCGAAACTTCCCCAACAAGTACAACAAACAGCTTCTTGACACTTTACCTCATTAATCAGTGACAGATTTCATTCATTTGGTCCAAAAAAAGCCACAGGGAACTTCGGTTCGCCGCCTTGGCATAGCGAGGATTCAATCACCCAGGCTGCTGTGCTAAATTCTGAGCTTCCCAGTTGGGGGGGATACGAACAGGAAGGAAAGGGATACAAAAAGCGGACAAGACAAGCTGGCATTAAATACATTTGTTTTCTTCCTCAAGAAATGAGTATTGACGCAGGCAAGGAGGCAGGCGGGCAAGTAGGCAGACAGGCAGCAGCCCCTTTTCCCTCTTACACACGCACCACGCGTCGACAGCCAGGGTGAAAATTAATTACTCAAGAGGGGGTGTGTGTGAGCAACAAACCAGGCAGCAGCAGGAGAGGATGTACGCCTGTGTGAGCATGTGTGTGTGGAGGAGATAGACGTGTAATATAGCACTCACCTTCAAAGCATACCACTTTACCTGACTTGAAATATCACACATGCATATTCATCCAAATACAGTATTTGCGCCACTTCCAACACTTTTTCTTCTTACACCTTCTATATCTCCCTGTGCTTATCTCAGTGTCACTCGTAAAGCTTATTTGAAGCATATGTCCAATGGTCACCCATTAGCCTAGAGCAACTGTGCAATTATCTGCTGTCAGGATATTTACACCAATAACTCACATCCTGTTAAATTATGCATGATTTTTAGCCTGGATGCTTTATCCTCGTCTCTCTTTGTTGTTGTTGTTGTTGTTGTTGTCATCGTTGTTTAAAGTGGATACTCTAACCTATATGGTCCTTGAGTGTTGATGTTGATTCAAATTCCCTTTTTTATCGATAGCAAGTTAAAAAAAAAAAAAAAAAAAAAAAAAAAAAAGATCTTGGCTTATAGAAGCCAACCTTAGCATACACTATATATCCATTGTCCAAGACAGACAAAGTATGCTTTCTTTGGCCACTAGCCGTGAAGTTTAATCCCCTTAGGTGGGATGTCACAGGGTCGAGGGTGAAGGGAAGGGAACACAATGCACGGACAAGACTACTGCTGTGCTGGAGAGATGGGAATATCCATCACCCGATTTCAGCACTACCCTTGTCATGACCCCAAACATCCCAAAGTGCTTTTAATGTATATTTAGGCATAGCATCAACATCAACGCTAATGAATGGAGCTAAGCTTAGCTCAAGCAGATGGTATCACTTTTGATTGTAATACTTCAAGGTCGTTAGCTTAGATATGATGATAAGGCTTCAAGTAAATACATATATAATAATAATCATACATATATTTATATACATGTATTTTATTTTATGCTTTAAAGTAAGCATCACTGTGAAGTTCTGATATTTTAAAAATGTAAATCAAGCACTAGTTTATTTTTGGCACCAGTGCAATAAAGCAGAATTTATTTAATTAGGCTATGTTTGGGTTGGGGACCCAAAGGTAACACCTTTTCCTGTCAACAAGCCCAGCAGTAACCATGGGATCTCAAGGGATGGAAAGAGAGAGAGAGAGAGAGAGAGAAAGAAAAATTGAGGGAGCTACCGAGCGAGATGTAACAATTCCCACCGGTTCTACGTAGTAACCCATTCCCAATAGGCAGAGATAGGCTGGGTCTGGCTTTCATCCTCTGCTAAACTATAAATCTCAATGCCTTTCTGTGGCTTTACTGAAGCCAACCTCATTTATCTCCCGTTACATTTTTGTTTGTTTAGAATGAATGCGATGAATAGAATTACCTCTAACCATATCAGACCATCAAAGACACTGTGGTTGAGGCAGATATAGAATCTTTTTATCCCTGCCGACTAGCCTCTTATTGTTTGTCCTTGCTGTTTTTAAATGGCAGCCATTAAGTCAGGCCAAAAGCAGGTTTGGGTCTTCAGAGGAACCACAGGGGGCGGTTTGCAGTTCACAGCCCACTGACGGAGCTGCAAGTCCCCCACAGATCGCTTGCATTCAACTGGGGTTCCTGCTGGGACGGGCCCTCTTAAGACACAAAGCTGTCTCAATCCCCTCCTTGCACATACAAGCAGTGGTCTGGAGCAATGCCTTTATCATTCTAAGCAGAGACATTGTTGACTATCAACAGCTGATTCCGCAGACGAGGTCCCCCGCATGTCTCGGCTTTACATTTTAAAAGCCTCCGACGTCTACTGGAATCTGAATAGCATTAACATTTCAACAGACTGGAATATTGAAACAAGCCAGCTCTGACGGAAGAACAATTTTTGTCTGAAAGAGACACAGGCAATGAGATGTCAAAATGCTTGTTGCCAACTTCTCCTGAAGAACAGGCTGATGTAAACAAGGTCGAAGAGATTGATCAAAATGAAACATGTTACAGCATGTAAAAGAGATGGGATACGGCAAACGTGTAAATGGGTAGTTGCAGGTCTACTTCCACATCAAGATGCTAGGATAAAAATCATATACAGATGTAGGTTATGATGGTAAGGCTTTAAATCAATAAATACATGAATAAATAATAATAATTTCACATAGTATGTCATTTAATTTTTAATAGACCATTAAAAACACATGCAAGCCTACTAAACAAACAAATAAATAATAAAACCAGCTGTTTAACATTCCCAAATGTATTTCACACACTATCCAAATATCTATACCCTGTTTCATTTAGGGTATTGCAGTATGAATTACAGGTTCTTGAAGCAGAACGGCATGGCGCAGTTACATGACCTGATTGGTTTATATTGCCTTAACGTGGGTGTTTAATTTAGGGTTCCACAGATCAATAGGAAGATCTAAATATAGCTGTGAAATGACAAAAGTGAAGGACTACCGGGTGGCTCATAACTACTGCAGAAAGGCTTCCTGCTGAGGCTGAGTATGAAATCCTACTGTCTTTGCTCATATACTGTACTTACACTATTGGTTTGTATACAGTGTAATCTGTACAGGTTTGTGCCATTTACTGATTTAGGTACTGCAAACGCTTTTCAATGGATAAGCAGGTAAGATGAGGAAGATGATTAGAACTATAAAGATAGTCGGTACATTATTCATAACTAATGCCATTGCACTATTCACCATCAACCATGATTCAATAATTCCACAAGCAACACTGTCCAATAACAGGGGGTTACTAAGATAAAATAAGTAGTGGCTGGTCATGTGATCTAAATTGCTCCATGAATAAATCAGCTTTTATTAAGCTACTGATATGACCAGAGTCTTCATCCCATGTGAGCGCACATCATTTCAACAGATTTGCATAAAGTCCTATTGATTTCTTTACTAGTAGAACTTTTTAATGAGGAAAAAAAAATACTGACTGTGCCTTTAAAAATACATAAAAGCATCTACAGTACACAGTACATGCCTATACAGACACACATTTTCATGGATCCACACACACTTGGAGAAAACAGTAAGAACATCATCCATCAACCTCTAAATGCGCAGTTCAGTCCCGTCAGATAAATGCCTCATTAGTGCTGAATCCTGAAAACTACGCACACACACACACACACACACACATACTGGTAAAGACATTATACATGAGTTTACTCATCCAAATGTCCATTTATTGGCTTTGATGACTCAAATAAGGATAAATAAAGATGGGGAAACAGATCACCATGGCTTCCATTCGTCTGTTGTTTTTCTGCCTCTTTTATCTCCCGACATAATGGCTAATGAGATGCAGATGATGGCACTTCAGGAGTGGGCTGGCAAGAGAGGGCACGAGGACGGCAGAGAGGATGGAGGGAAGCGGCGAGGTTTGCAAAAGAGGGAGGGATGGGGAGGGTGTGTTTACCTGGCCCCTGATCTCGATTTTAGAGGCCTTTCACAAGCAAATCAAGCCATCTACAATTGTCCGACCTTTTGAAGAGGTCTGTGTGTGTGTGTGTGTGTGTGTGTGTGTGTGTGTGTGTGTGTGTGTGTGTGTGTGTGTGTGTGTGGCGACTCTTCAATCAAAGACAAGCCCTTTAAACAAATATCACAGCAAGAGCCCACCGACTGAACTGGGAAAAACCTGTTCAAGTCCTCTTCAGCAAGAATTACATATGTCCCACGTCCATGGCTTGTCATTTAGGATGTGTGTGAAGTTGTTGTGTCTTTCTAAATGACTGCAGGTGTTTGTGTGCAATTTTTCTTCTCTTTGTAATCTGTATGCAAAAGATTTTAAAGTCTAAGTGCAAACAAGCACACACACACAATCTAGCCCCGTTCCACACTGCAGTGAGATATTAGTATGGATGAGAGGAAAGCTGCACGTGCAGCCCTAACTACATTGAATACCAGAGCACTCTCTCGCTCTCTCTTTCTCCTCAGCAATTCACCCAGTCCTTTATCTGCCCTTTAAGAGTTATATAAAAATGAGAAACCCCTAATTTCTCCATGGATCCAAGTGTTTGTGTGTCACTGTGTGCGGTGGGGGAGAAGAAAATGCAATCAATTGTCTCCTGCTTCTCACATCTCATTTGGGCTCTGATGCTCCAAAAGTCCATTACCGAAACAAGAGAATAATTAAACCGAAGCACAAGTCGCTCTGATAAGAACAGATCCATCCTGTCATACGCTCACCCAATAAAGAAACAGATCCGCCCTGTCATCCGTTCCCCAGCGCTCGGTTTCCCCGCGGGGGACCGACTTAAACAACGGGCTGTGTTGTAGAAGTGACTCTCGTGAGCGTGGAAACGCAAGCTCAGCGTTTAATTAAGAAAAACACAGTCTTACATGCTCTATAAATGAGGAAGCGAGGGTGGAAAAAAGAGAAAAGAGTAGAGAAAGTACAGGCCAGATTGATTAGGAGAGCTGAGAGTGGCTGGGAGGGAGAACCACAGAGCGATGGCTAGAGGAACAAGGAGAGAACAAGCGGCTGGAAGGGGGGAGGTGAGGTAGAGGAGAAGAGAGATGAGAAAGGAGTGAAAAATGGATGGAATGCAGATTTATGGAGTGATATTTTTCTCTCAGGCGGTAGGGATGTCAGCTCGCCGCGCTCTCACCTCATACAAGTAAGCGGGGCTGAACCAATCACAAGGATTTAGCTGAAGTACTGTGCTGACATTATAACCTCAATTTGACCTCTGACCTCACACTGTGTTCTCTCAACTTGCTTCATTGAACACGGAGGTATATCGCTGAAATATTATGGCACCATTAAGCGTCCATATGTGCTTCTATGGCTAATGACTACAGTTTTGGATCAAAAGATCAATCTGTGTGGGACAATCAAAGGACGTTCTTGACATTTAGCATGTTGGTCGTCATGAATGTCCTTTGATTGACATAGAGATGATGTGATTTGTGAAAAATGAATGAACGAAAGCATGAAATATTAATCAATGAGATCCAATTCAAAGCCTTTTAAAAAGGAAAACACTTGACGAGAAACAAATGGTCGCACTTCTCTCTCGCTTTCTGGGGACTCCACCGACTAATGAATTCATTTGTGGGGTTCAAGTTTCAATCTAATCAGAAGAAATGGGATAATTAAGACAAAGCATTGTGGGGGGACCCTGGAACAACCCCCTAACTTGTTTACTCGACTTGAGGTAATTAATATCACACAAGTGGGAGTTAAAGGCAATTGAGTCCAGGGCCCACCCACAGCATTAGCGTAATCAGTCTCGAGTGATTGGCTACGAAATGAGTGACAGCTTATTCAGCCAAGCATATGTTGTATGCTCAACCCAACTGAAGGCCATGTCATAGTGACAGAGAACAAATTATATTCAAAATAAATTAAAATTATTTTATCCAACACATTTTCTGACAAAAAGCTTTACTAACAAAAAGAGACTTGTTGAGCTAAAACCACCTGCTGAGATGGAGGCACAATGAAGCCTATTTATATCTGTAATGGTGAACGGTGAGTCTTTATAACAAAGAATGAGCTGTGGGAAATGTGATATTGAATAAAGTCCAGACCTTTCTCTACTGAACAGACATAAAATACTGACTCACATATTGCTAAAACTACGGCAAAAAAACTACTTTAAACTTAAATAATTATATATATATATATATATATATATATATATATATATATATATATATATATATATATATATATATATATATGTGAATACACACACATACTGAGGACTAAATAGTCCTTAGTATTCACACAGAGATATTTATATATGCAATATTGGTCAGTGAGTCTTTATAAAAAGAGTAAGCTATGGGAATTGCCCGAACTACTGAACAAAGAGCAGATTTTTCATTACTGCATGAACACTCACATATTTAAAGCAGGGGGTTTTATAGCCTGATGAGGTCAAAGGGCACTGGTTGCCATTTCCTGTCAATTAAGAGCTAAGAGCCAGTCATCAATCAGGGTTTTCTCTCTAAAACACACACACACGCTCAAAAAAACAAAAACAAAAAACACTAAGGATTTCGGTTTTTGCAAAAATATTTGGCTGATTTTCATTCCCAAGACCGTAACAAGCTATTATTACAATCAGGCACAGGCAATTTCATTTAGCGAAAGCTGATAATATACACTCCTATCTTAAAGTTCAAGTACCAGAATACTTGAACTGAAATTCGCACAAGCAAAGCCATGTTGACATTCAGTGTATTCAGCATTCTCACAGTTCCCAGTGTGAAAACGGAGACATGTCACAGATCAAGTTATAGAGATCACTAGCTGTATAGTATTAGCATTTCCACTTCAGCATGTCCACAGGGTCAGGCATGATACCTTACAACTCCACCACAATCAACACATTCAGTAGCGCAACTTTCAGAAACATCACCAAGACCGTCAAACAAAGGCCCTGTCTATCTCTCACCAACTAGCCTTTGCTAAACAGACACTAGAGTGAAAACAGAAGGCTTCTGCAGACTGATGGACGGATGGGGAGACGGATGGATGGAGGGATGGATGGATGAAGAGATGGATAGTCGGATGGATGGCCACCCAGGGTTGTCAATATCCACGGGATGCATGTGGGAGGGGGGAAAGAAGCTGTTTACGTTCACTCTAAGGCTCTGTCAGTCCTAATCAATCAATCACTGAGCAGGCAATAAATCACCATTCTCTTCAAAGCGCTGATGTGGGAGCAGATTCGCAGAGTCTGGTGATACACACGGAGATGTCATAGGGACACATACTAGCTTGCAGAAAGAGAGAGAAGTCCAGATGGAGGGGTGAATAGAGGAATAAACAAGGAAGGACAGATGATTGGTTGAGACTTTGACAATTTGTCAATCTGGCATATGTAATGGTGTACTGCCATATAAATGTACTGTATATACATTTCAGAGAATGTACTGAATATGGCTGCAGGTATACAGTACCTGTCAAAAGTTTGAAATTTTTTTTTTTTTTTTATGTTTTATGAAAGAAGTCTCTTAGGCTGTGTGTCCACCAAAGTGTTTTTTTTCAGCGGCTAGTGTACTTTTCCAATTGTTTTCAATGGAAGTGCTGTGTTTTTTAAACGCCAGGAGCATAAAGAGGCGCTGAGCGCTTTTTTTACCGGTCGCCTCGAGTTGAAGAATGTTTAACTTTCAGCAGTTCAATGTTCAACCAAGTAAAACCAAAGTCCCTTTAAGACAAGTCATTTCACTCCGCGGCCATCGTTGAAATGCCTCTCAGGCATGCAAGTGGAGCTCCTTTCACTTTGAATGGAGAAACAGCAAATTCTCCAAAGCTGTTTGCCAAGATTTCAATTAAATTTCATATTTGAAATCACCAATGAAATCTGACAACTGTCATAAATTTTGCTTTTAAACACTCAAATCATGACAAAAAACATTATTTTTCAGGCTAGACCAAGCTAATGTGCATCTGCAGTCCTAATAGCGCGTCTGACTATGACTACCAATTGGCGATTGGCTCTCATTTAAAAGGCGGGACTTATTCCGCCATATTGCGTGTTGTACTTTCTCCAATTAAAAACAATATGAGTGACGCATCTTGTGTTATTCTATAGTCTTTAGTAAAATGCTGTGCTCATCACTGTCACTTTTTAGCCAATTAGAGTGGAGGAGGGGCGGAGCAAATATAACACCGACCAACTGTCATGACATTCTTGCTGTACAATGACATCAACAAGCAGAGAACGGAACAAAATATGAAATAATTTATAAGTAACAATGCCGCGGATATTCCATATCATCGCACAAAGTGCCTCAACTGAAAAAAAAAAAAAAGGCTGCGAAAAATGTTCCCTCTAATTTTTTTTTCTCGCTGAGCAAAACTTTTCTCTGTTGAGCGCACATTTTGGCCACCTGAGCAAAAACATACTTTATATCAGACCTGTACAATGAACGTAAACACACACAAAAAAAAATGGTTTTATCACACAACTGTAACATTTAACTTTAATGTGCCGTTTCTATTTTATTTTACCCTTGATCTAACTTAGTGATTTATTAAATAATATGTTTGAAAACAAGCAGTTCAGTCACTAAATTAAGCACATTTTAGGTTACCTGAGATTTTTTCACATTGCTGTATTAACTGTACCAGTCTTTACCAAGAAATTCTATTAAAAAATAATTTCTGTCCTCCTAATGTGTTTTTGTACAGTCAATTATTAGCAACAGACAGTGTTAAACCATCAAAATTACATGTTTATTGCTTATGAATTTCCCAGATTTTATATACCAGGACCAGGAGGTTAAGATTTTTCGTGGCAAGGAGCCCTAAACAATCCCCTTGTGAGATAATTTTTTTATTAGGCTTACATTATAATATAATAAAATATAATATTTAAATATTTAAACTGATATACAGTATTATATCAGTTTAAATGATTCCATTTGTTTTAATATATTATATAGTGAAAACAAACTGAAGCACTTAAACAGATTTGATAGCTAAATATTTTTAAGAAAAGTGAACGTTAACTCTTTTATAGTTATCTAAACATCCCTGAAACCCAAACCACCACCACACACACAAATCTATTTAAACTGAGGTATATCACTGATGTATTTTGAGTTTGGCTGTCTGTGTAATAACTAAAATAATGTTTATATATCATATTTTCTGGCTAGTTTAGTTTAGTTTTCTATAATATACCATACTTTAACCCAAACTGAATAATTAAAAACAAGTTTAAATGAGTAAATCTTCTATAAATATTTTTTAATATTAATTGTCTCTCCTGACATACTTCAATTCTTGTTAAAACACACTAGATATGCTTATTCTGTGCATTTTGAGCACTTTTTGTGTGAAATCATATTTATTTTGTCCATCAAAGGTGTACTTTCACTTTAATTGAGCGTTAGCAGCACAGCAAAAATAGACCCAGCGCCGAAACGATCGCGGCACTGCTGCTTCTGCTCCTGCTCCGCGCTGCCGCGCAGCTTCTGCGTGCGGTGTGAACGCTCTCATCTGTTAACATGGGTGCCGAAAAAAATACGCGCTGCTTCCGCTCTGCTGCTGCTTGCGGTGTGAACCCGGCCTCAGAGTTTTGTTAGCATTCTGTGCCCATCATCCGTTATTTCCACCACTTTTCATTAAAACATGACGTTTTATTTCACATTTCTTTTCGTTTCGCGTTGCCTCTCGTATTGATGTATTTAGTCCACAAACATTACAGTATTCTTACCGCGACTGATTTGGCTCAGGGCCAGCCAACTCACACGCGCTCAATCGTTCTCTTTTTATGAAACCTGTAAACCGCATTCACCGGTTCCAACTCTATAGCGACAATAACTATATAGTATATACTATTTTTTTTTGAGTTTATCTTGAATTCTTAAATAATTTTAATCACTATAAGATGTATTGGGTGTTGATGATGTTTGTAATGAAAACTATTGATTAAGAGCTTGATTTGCTGCAGTGTACCATGAGGGTGGTGGTGCAGAGGTTGCTCTTGAAGAACCTTAGAGGTACTCTCGTTATCTCTAGGGCAGTGACTGTAACCTAGATATGTGGACAGGTTGAGCTCAGATATTACCCTAAAGACCTCCACACAGAATAAGGTTATCACAATGCAGTGTGTGTATGTGTGTAAGAAAGAGAGATGGTCATGGCTGGGGAAAAACGGAGGATTACGCATTTGTCACTGTCAGCTGAGCTTGCCTCTTGCATGTAAGTACAGTGCTTCCTTCTCCTCTGTCTCCTTTACAGTCCTTCTCCAAGTCTGTTTATAAAAAAAAAAAAAAATCACCTATACCTTCAGCAAAAATACCTGAGACTTGCTTGACAAGTCTCAAAGGCATGCACACATATGGAAGGCACCCTCAATAGTCAAGCATGCACACATGCACACAATCATCTTTCTAAAGAACAAAAATACCTCTTAACCTGGATCTGTGATCATACAATGATCAAATGTTTGTGTGTGGGTGTATCCATTACAAATAATAGATTTCCCTCAATGTGCCCAACAAGAAACATCACTGAATTATACACAACCTTTGTAGGTCATTGATACTGACCCAAAACACACTCATTCCTATATGCAAAAGAGAAACACATATGCATAAACCCATCTGCCTGTGAATGTCTTTGCCAACGGCATTATGCTATTCTTTTGGTCTAGGTGAGATTGTCTCTTCATCCATCCCCCCATGAATCTCTTTGACACAAACCCCTTTCCTTTCATTCTCTTTTTCTCTCCTTTCTTTGGTCATTTTGAAAGCAGAAAATGTGTCTAGCTACATATACATATCTGTGGCAGTACAAAGATTGAATTGCTGCTGATGTCGTTGTTTATGTGCACATGATGTCTGCCTGGTTGTACCACTAAAATTCACTAAATAAGTTACGCAAATCATGTTCAAACCAAACGCAGCAATGAAATCTGTTCTGAATGCAATTTCACAACAATTTCCAATCTTGCAGGTCAGTTCTAAGAGCTTAATTTAGACTATACCGCACTTTGGCATACTATACTAGTATTGTCCACGATTTCTCAAACCAAAAGCATGCAAGTCGCTCTTTAAACTGCAGAAAGTACACTCAACTACACCGTATAGAGCTTGTCTCCATCATTTCATTGACATTTTTTCGAAGAAAATTCTGTTTACCTTCTGATTTGTTACAGGTGATAATAGCACAATGCTAATTACTAGTTTTGTAAGTCAGGTACATTCTACAACAAGCTTTTAATTTGCAAACTAAGGAGATGTGTTTGCATTTAAAAATATGACACAATCAATTTAAGCACTGTGCAGTGATATTTCAGCACATTTAGTGCCTGGTTACACAGGAGTTTGCACTGTGCTAAAGTGGTGCAACCTTGTGTGCATTTTCACCTCCTAATTTTCTGCACCATCTTTCCCTCAGAAGAGCTTTAAGCACTTCTGATACAATAACAAGCAATATAATTACTCCAAATGCTCTGTGACATAGTTAATTTCAAACAAATTATCTGTTATATTTACAGAGCGCACCAACGAAATTAGATTTTGAGATTCTGAGTTTAAGAGAAATAAAATGGGAAATTGAACGTGGGCGTCCGTAGATCTCTTCTCCTTAGCCTCAATGATAGTGAGGTTCGTCACAGCAGTTAGCATGTGCGATAAAGCCCATCATTAAATAATACAAATGACAACACAAAGCAACGCTCTGTGTATACAAAACGGATGCTGTAATCTTTATTACTGTTATTCTGTTATTATCATCATAATATTAATTCAAACACAGGGGATAATGAATAAGCTATTCTCTCTCTCTCTTTCTCTCTCCCTATCCTCCTCTTCTTTTTCTTGCTCGTTAAAGATGAAGAGAAAGACAGAGATTTGGCAGGCAGCCATGGTTCAATAAACTCCACTTGGTAGCACAGCCGTGCGGCAGTCTGTTCTGTTTGGCTTAGGAAAGTGTGCTACGCTATTCAAATTAAATATGACTGTCCTAAACATATACACTAATAGGACAGGTGCTTAGACACACGTGCACATGAAAACCTATCCTCCTCAACCCACACCCACAATAATGGTCTCCTCTGCCTATATAGGCCTTGCAGTGTTTACACAAGTGCTCCAATGAGCCTATTTACATTTTTATTTCTTACACCCCAGACTCACAAAATCCAGACAGATTCACACTGCGTGATATCTGCCTCAGGGCACCAAACAAAATCAATTTCACCATCAAAAGAGCACAGAAAACATATTCGAAGGGTGAAACTTATAGTAAATTTAGACATAATGCAGAGATTTGTGATAGTTAACAGCTAATAGTTTTCGTACACTGAACGTACGCAGGTCTGAATCTGTTTGTGTCAGACTAAGTCAATTTTGTTTTCAGTTCAGGTTGGAGGGTGGGCTCTATCATATTTTATTGATACGTCTAGCAGATTTCTTGGCAGACACCATATTGTGAGGGCAGAAGTCATACAGGTGGAATCTGCCTGGGATACCTACAGGTAGTTTGTGAAGGGCTGAAGTAGCCTCTGGGTTACCCTCAGGAACTGAAGACATGAAACGGCACACACAGAGACACAAATAAGTAACTAAATAAATAAATAAACAAAATCAAAACAACTCTCCAGGAGCAAAGTGCAAGAAAAGGATGAAAAACTACCACAAGTCCTCACAAAAAAACACATAGTATGTCATTTTTCGAGGTTGGGCACAAAAAAATACTGTGTGTACAAATGGAGGGAGCAGGTGTATTGAGGCTTTTAAGGACACTGACAATAAGTTATCATGCCTAAACGCATACGAAACAACTCGCAAACCCCTAATGTGTACAAAAGAATACTAAAAAAGCATATGTACATCACAGTGTGACACAAACGCGGCTTTCGCTCTGCCTCCTTTCATGCAGCACTCATTTCCTTCGTAACGGTTGTGATTTGACTCCCTCCCCTGCCGTCACAAAAAGCTCCCTTCCTCCCTGAGCACTCCGACCACAGCCACGATACAGTCTTCCCTCCTTCCTTCAGTTATTCTCTTTCTTTTTCTTTCTGTTCTGCGTGGCCCGGCATATGAAGCGCGGCACCGTGTATCTCTCTTTGGGGAAAGGCAAAGTTATTGGATTGTGAAATTACAAAATAATGAGGCAAAAATGAAAGCGCCACACTCTTTGTTTTCTTTCGCGTGCACACATCTGATAAGAAGAGCGGCGGAGGGCTGGGAGGGATTGGGGGGATTGGGGGGGTGCACAGAAGACGGAGAATGATGAACTGACGGGGGAGATGACAGGAGTTGTGTTTGGATAAAGATTCTCTTTCCTCTGTATTCACAGGCATGGCATGGCTGTAAGAGAATAGAACAGGTTATCGCACAGAAGGATCAATGCTCCGCTCTGTACACACAGCTATTCAGGTGGAAGCATATGTGTGTGTGTGCCTGAGGCATGTGAGCATGCATACCAATAACACTGCCCACAAAGAGCACATAAACACATGACAACAACCCAACAGCGTAAACACGCTTACCACCCGGCACTAGGTTCACACAAAAAGCTCATTAATAATCGCACCACCAATGAACGGACCACCGTTCTCACCTGCTCTGCTCTAACATCTAGTACACTGCCTAGCTATCTACATAGGGAGACACCTTCTTAGCCTAAATGAATCCTACCTGAAGTTAAATCTCATAAGAAACTGGTTTGAAACACTCTACAAATAACTCCAGAGACAATATGAGAAAGAGATGGACCACTTGTATAAAAAAGTATGGTAGAAAACCTAATTCTCAATATGGCAGCTATAAGAATTAAAGTCCCACCACTCAGTTAAAATAAAACCACTTTAGTTTGTTTACTCTAGTTTCCCACCTGAAATTACAGCTGTTCAGTGTGTTTTGAATTGCTGATGCTATTGAAATGTAATCATGAGAAACAGTATTGGAGATTTTGGCCGTTTTACATTAAGATAGATAGCTGCCGGAATCATTACCAAGATGGCCGCAGAACGAACTGACTAAATATGCTTAGGCTGCATCGGAATACACCCTACTATATTGTAGGCAAAAAAGTATGTCAAAAGCGTACCCAGATGACCTACCATTTCCATAAGATTCTGAAGTGTGCATTACTATCCCATGAGCCTACAGGAGAAGATTTATGAATGGCAGTTAAGAGACAGGTCACATGACAAATGTAGTACGTTCCTGTATACCACACACATTCATACTACATAGAACATACATTTTAATGGTTGTGATGAAATATTGGTAACACTTTAGAATACTGTTCTGTCATTAATGAATAACTACACAGGAACAACTGAGTAACCGTAATGTAAAGATCATGGTAATGTAATGTCAAGACCACTAGTAATGACTCAAATATTACCAAATCCTTAAGAAGGAATTACTAATTATTTGGAATAGTATTAAAGTGAAAAGTACGATAACTCCCTAGTAATGACTGAAGTCACTGCAAGCTTTTAGAAAGCAACGACTCAAGCGTTACAACATCCGTCTAATGGAATTACTAATTATTTGGAACAGTATTCTAAAGTGAAGATCATGGAAGCTCAAAAGTAAGGACTCAAGTGTTACCAAATCCATCAGAAGAAATATTTATCCAAAAACCTTACAAAGACATCAAATTCTAGGACTTCAGTCTGGGTGTTATCATGCTTTTCACTTTAGAATACTGTTCCAAATAATTAGCAGTTCCTTCTGAAGGATTTGGTAACACCCATTAATGCATTACTCTCATTAATTATGAACCTGTATAATTCGTTAAGTAGAGTTTATTGTTTGTTATTTAATAGTAGTTACTAGAATGTTAATATTGTGTTACTCATTTGTTCATGCGTAGTTATTCATTAATGACGGAACAGTATTCTAAAATGCTATCGAAATATCTACTCTGAGAGTATGGGATTTCGGATGCAGCATTAGATTGCACTTCGCAAAGTATACAGGATACTTCATTCCATTACAGCTTGCATGTTGACACATAAGCATGTTGCTAAACTAATCCACAATACTGTTACAAGCATAAAATACATAGGAATATTGCATAAAATAGTCAAGTGTTTAACAATACTTTTCAATATTGAATGAAATGACTCACCGGCAAAAGCTTACAATGACACCACCACTTTTTACCTGGATGAAGTTTTCACTGTGTTTGCACTGTGGTTCATTCTGGGATTACCTGCTTGTGAAGGACACATGCAATGCTGTTGTATTTGGCCGAAATGTGATATCTTAGGAGGAGGCAACTTCATGTTGGAGCAGACTTCACTTAAGGAACCTGCCTTAAAATGCTCTCTAGAGTGGCTTTCGCACCGAATAGCTCTAGGTTTAGTTCAACTCAGTTATAGGAACTAGACACTAAGATAGTTCCCCGAGAACTAATTTCTCCCCCGGGCCATGTTCCTGGTTGCAGCCATTCCGCACCAGTAATATGAACTGTGAAGCAGCGTCTTTATGCGTGATCAGAGCTGTGTTTGTTGTGACATGGGTTTCATGATAACAGAGATGGAATTTTAACACATAATTTACACAACTGAAAGAGCAAAAAGTGGGGCTAAGAGACGAAATCTCCTATGACAACTTTCAGTATTACATATCATCGAGGCGGAGAAAAGAACACAACCCTGCAGACAACAGGGAAATACCGTTATTGATGTTTTTCATGTTCGTGAAGTAAATATGTTTTCACAGCTTTTTAAAAATGCCGGGTGCCAGTGCTTGACATGTGTTTGACCAATCAACGTACACTTACGTCACTGACCGTTCTTATAGTGCTGGTTTAGACTCTATTTTAAAGTAGGAGCTAATTTTTTCCCCCCAAAAGGAGTTCATAGAACTAAAATCGTTCCTAGTTTCTGCGGTGCAAATACGGCAAAATCCGGGTACTTCAATCTAGGTACTTCCAGGAACTATGAAAAGGTTCCTCCGGTGAGAAAGGTTCCTCTTTCTTACCTCATCTGTGACAGCGTGGTTTGGTGCAGATTTGTTGCTGATGTGTTATCAAGCAAAACATGTTGCTCACCCATTTTGCATTAGTAAAAAAAAGTCTGTTGTTCCTTTCAACAGGGTGTGTTGTACCCTGAAGCCCTCTAGCTCTGTCTCTCTCAGGTCTGTCCACTCAGACACATTCATTCCTCTAACAAAAGTAGGCACTGATTGATAATTTTTGCATGCGCTTCCATTGATCGTGTGCGGAGACGGCTGGCGTGTTACCCGAAGTGTTCTCCTCCATAAACATCGTCTAATCATGCGCAGCTACGGCCAAAAGAAAGTAATTACAGCCCAAGAACAAAGGGATCGATGAGGAATACAAGCACAGACGCAGGAGATTATTGGGAAATGGATTGGCTCAGATCAGAAGCTAAAGGAAACTTAATGAAGAGCAATCATACATTAAAACAGCTGAGCGTCCGCATTATCTATTGTTTCATCCAGGAAGATGCTAGAGGAAGTCCAAAAATAGGAGAGTGTAGAGGACGATTGTCTTTGCATTGTTCTTGCCATTTTTTTCCTGTGTTTTTCTTTGTCTGTCTTGGTGACTTGGTCTTATGCTTGTTTGAAGATTGTGCTGATATTAAATACCTATATTAACCACACTTTCCATCTGTTATGAAAGGCATTATTGAGAAATCTATTGTTTATGATTACAAGTAAAAGTCGTCCAGAAAACATAACACTGACAATAGTCAAAACTGAATAGGCTTAAAAATTCGCCGTATATGGACAGACAAACCGAGCTGACAAACAATACCTGTTTGACATATGGCTTCACTTAAGAGTGGAAACAAAAAGCCACTGATTTCATGACCCTCTGACAGCTCTCAAAATGACCATAACTTGACAGCCTGGGGGTGTGAACTAGTTCCTGTTCCAGATGCGGCTTTCAGGAAGCATCTTACTTGAGGTTTAGATGAGAATTGAATTAAAGAAGTATTATTTCTCCATTTTCTTGTGTCACCATCACAACTTCTTGTTCAAACTTCACTGACAGTCTTGAGGGAAGTCATGTGCCTCTTTAAACACTGTGAATGATTCATTTCTTAATCTGAGGAAATGATCAGCTGTGGGGCTTGTACGTCGAGCGGAGAGTTGGACTCGGGCAAATCTGAATTGGGGATTTGTCTGTCAGTCATCGGAGAGCCTGGAGGGGCCTTGGGTCCCAGCCGTGAGCAGAGACTCTGGGGAGGCCCTAGGGAATGGACCAGTGCACAGAAACCATCTTGTGACCACCAACAGCAAGAAAGTAGGAGAGCCAAGGAAACTATTACACTAGTACCCGAGCAAAGTGATTCTCTATACGACACTATCAACATTTTGTACCCTGATTACCTGGAAGGACACACCTAAGCCGATGGAGAGAACGGAGGCCAGGGTGTTTGAAAATACAGAATGAAGAAAGATGTTCTCCGGGTCAGCAGGGAGATTGAGTGTGGTCGAACGGCCTGGGTTTAATAGCGAGAGAGCGTTTCTTACTGAAGCAGTGGTGACACCTGTGCTTCCAGTAGACTAGGATTGTGTTTGAGAGGAAGCAGAGAGAGAGAAAGAGTTATGTATGACAGCAAATGGAGTGTGACCACAGAGGACGAAGACAACATTGAGAGAGCGAGAGAGAGAGAGAGAGAGAGAGAGAGAGAGAGAGAGAGAGAGAGAGAGAGAGAGAGAGAGACGGGTGGTAAAGCAGGTTTCTCAAAACCCCTTCCAGACTCTATCAGGACTCAATTACTGCACCTGCTGGGTTCTCAAAACCACAAGCCACAGTGATGGCCACACCACACCAGAGGCAGATGTCATTCACCAGTGCACACTTGGACATTTGAAAGATGCTTGTTGCAACAGAAAAGTGTACTTACAACATCTACCAACAGGGACAAACTGGATGTTATGTTAAATGCTAAATACCCTATATATATATATATATATATATATATATATATATATATATATATATATATATCTCAAGTAGGCTAATGGATTTGGCTAATGTACATTTCAGTCAATGGATACACATTCTGGTTTCCCAATACGTTACAACAGCGATGATCAAAAGAACATGGATAAAACAGTCACTCTTTGTAAACAAATGGTCAATGACGTGCCAAATGCTCTATGACCAGTCATTTACACCTTTATCACCTGGGTGTTGATAGTGCACAAGTGCAGGTGAGACCTGAACATCTCACTTTGCTATCTGTGTTTAAACTAAACTCATTTAAACCTTGCCAATTATTTAAACATTCATCCGTAAGATGCAAAAGAGAGCTTGCACGCGCTGTGAGGAGATTTGTGTCTGTACTCATCTGAATCGCGGACATGGAGAGCCGCATCACAGCGCAAATTCTCTTTCAAGTCTTGCACCTAAATGGACAAATTCACTCAAAAATTATGTCAACATGCCCATCTTATAGCAACTATCGTAAGAAAAACAAAATAGTAGGTTATGACTTAAGAGAAAAACGAGACAGACAATGCATGTGTGTATCAGTATCAGTGTACTAGATCTTTGAATTGTGTCTTAAAGGGACAGCAGTCCAATATTCCTGCTCTCTGTGTTTTTAATGCTAATCAAACAACAAAAGACGAAGAAATCACTCTTGACTGAATAGCTTTTGTAACTTCAATAATGTTTCATCTTTATTTAATTATTCAAATAAGTTTACATGCAGTGTTTTTACATTTGATTACTTTATTCAATTTCTGTACCTGAAAGCTACTGTTAGATAGCTAAAAAACCTGTAAAGCATTGTTTAGATAGATAGATAGATAGATAGATAGATAGATAGATAGATAGATAGATAGATAGATAGATAGATAGATAGATAGATAGATAGAATAACTTGAATGCATAAAACACAACAAAGTATGCAATCTAAGTCTATTTTTTTAGTTTTTTATAGTTTTGCCAAATCATTGACATTATAATATGGTTTAAAGGCTAGCCTGTATATGATTAGATTGGCAAATAGTTAGACAGAAATTAAACTGGCCAAGCAGTTAGCATAACAATGAGATTTGCCCGGCCAAGGCAGTGAAATTAGTTTGGCGTAGGATGTGCACAGGACAATAGAACGGCTACGAGCACGGATGATAGGGGATATTTGTCAGATATCTTTTGAAATACATATGGCATTAAACTGCAAAAGACCGGGTTCAAAGCGACCATTACCATATCCTCTGCCGATTAAAATTATCTCCATCTCTAATACATTTTTGTATCCATGCACAAAGTCACTGTGATGTCATTAAATGTCACCGGTGGGTAAAGAGTTTTCACTGAAATAGATCAGCCCTCAGAATTAAAGTACTTACTGATGTCAAGAGTTATATTTTCATAGAGCACCATCCCCTCTTACTGTCATAAATGGAGGGACGGGAGAATTAAATATCATTAAATATCACCCTTCTCATTACACCATGCAATTACACTGGGATCTGGGTTTCAAAGTCTGCACCAGTTGCCTAGCAGTCAAATTATGCCTCAGACAACCGTGTCGATCAAATAAAGAGACGGAGGGTAGAAGGAGAGGAGACCTCTGGGTAAATGAAAATGGCTTATGACTCACCTCTATCTTTCTGTCTCTGTATCTCTGTCTCTTTCTATCGCTCTCTAAAGGAACCACTTTTTTAATAAGAGGAAAAGTCATTCAATCTAACCATTCATTTTATCAGTGTTTAAAGTTGACATCTTTAATAAATGTGTGTGATGGGATCCAAAAGGGAAGGTAGAATCAATTTAAAACACGGCTACTACTTACACTCATTTGCCAGACATGCACCCCTTCCTTTTGTCAGGATGTGAATCCGGCAACACAGAGTGATTGATCGCAGACACGGTTAACCGAGACACACATTAAACTGCTGATCACAGAGTGTGGATATTTGCAATACTACCATGGTTTATTCTCATATTTCATATTCATCTGTGAGACAGAGAGTTTGTTCGAGTTATTGAGCGTAATGAGCCATGGGGGCGACCGAATTTACACAAGACAAGCAGTTGACTGCTGCACCATTCAATATTCACTATAGTACTCCGGATTTGAGCGTATGTGTGTGTATGACTTGCAGTGGTTCAATAAAAAAAGAGCAAAGAGCATAATTACTTAAGATGTTAACTGAGGCTGTCCAGCTACATAGAGAGAAGGGTTACGCAATTCACTCTTTCCCACTTTACACAATAACTATGGTCAATAAACACCTCAGCCCCCATAGATGGGCCAAAACAAACATTTTTACAGGAAAGAAACCAAATTAAGAGATGGGATGAAAGAGGGAAATAATACAGCATCCTTAAAAAGTTTTATCATTTAAAACTCATTCCATTCAATGTCTAAGCTGCTGCACAATACCTAAATGTGAATTTTTTCTCATTAGCACTCATGCTTCCCTCAGGACTGTGTTGAGAGCTAACGCCGTCTGTGTGACAGAGACAAATGAGTAATGTGTTTTAAAAGACAGTATAGCAAGAGGATATTGCCCAAAGCTTCAAGTTAAATAGCAGTGAGGCCATTTGTTTGGCAATGGGGTGAAGTCACCAGTTGACTTAGGTGAGTCAGGACACACATATCGTGTTACCGGTGACAAGAAGCAGGTGAAACCAGTATGTGACTCAAGGCAACTTTATTGGAAACAATCATTTTAGGGTCAGGTAATCTACAGAAGCAAGCATGTGGAGGTGTGAGGGTGTGTAAAGTGAACTTGAACTGTGGGGGTTGAAAAAACATTTCCTGGCAAGGACATTTGTCACTCAGTGTGTGTTTTAATGTGTGTTTGTGTTCAAATGTGTGAGGGAAATGTAAACATTGCGCATGATTATGTGACAACAGAAGTGACGTGAAAAGCACCACGGAAAACTATTATTCCGTTTCATGAAATTATAATCAACAACTAGAGCAGTAAAATATCTGCTAACAAAATACTTGCGATTTGTGATATTTATATATATATATATATATATATATATATATATATATATATATATATATATATATAGGCCTATATATATATATATATATATATATATATATATAGGCCTATATATATATATATATATATATTATATAACAATTTAAAAAAAACTTTTAAAATTAAATTGTTATTTTTGTATCGCTTTAGTATAAGCAAGAGGCATTACAAATCAAATGTATTATTATTATTATACAGTGCTTAATAATAATGATACTGCATTATATAAATATAATTGTACAATTGATTTGTATTACTCTTCTTCTTTGCAGTGTGTCCCTTCAGCGTACAAAAGATTTAGCCAAGTCCCCATAGCGACTCGTGGGCTGTCAGACTGTAATCTGGAGTGATTGAACATGATTGGATGTGGCTGACTTTAAACAACACACATAAAATGACACACCCTCTCTCTCACACACACATACACATGCAGATACACAACCATTTCCTGAAGCTACCACTGAAGTATTCCATGCCACACTTTCCAAAGTCAGACAGCCAATCTGCCTCAGGGCGATCACACGTTAACCAACCAATTTACAGTGGCACCTCGTACACCGAGGCAAATGCAAACTCATTAGGATTCAACTACACACAACATGGCCGCACACGCAAATAGAATCTCATTAAAAAAAAGGAAATAATTTTGAAAAGTTCCACTCAAGTCAATCATGCATCTTATGTGGCCATTAACGCTCTGTTAGCTAAGTACAACAAGTCTGTGTATTTTCCTTATTAAGGCACATTATCATCAAATGTGAATGTAAGAGCACAGTTAGCAACACTTTCACACCCCACTCCCGCTCGTTCTCTCTTCAGACGTGACATAAAAGTGTGAAAGCGAGCTGAGTGAAAGGAAAGAGTGTGGACAGGAATGAATTTCATGGTTATAACTCAGGAGAGAGACGGTATTGTGAAGTTTTGCTGGGGAACGTGGTGTGTCCCTGACGCCATGACTCTGGTGTGAATAAAGCCTAGTCCTGCATTTTTTTTCTCCTTCTTGTATGAGGGAATGTGTTGTGTTTTGATCTAAAACACTGAGGATATTTCAGTGCCAGGTGGATGGCAGGGGACACAGAGCTTGACAGATCTGACTCAAGCTGAATTTGAGGAGGATTTGTGTTTAGTGACCCGTTCCTGGGGCGGTTTTGGTTTGTGGCATTTAATGAAAGGACATTCGGGGCAAATTCATTTAGTTGTACAACTTACGTATGATTTTTCAATGTATTCATAACAACCCAGAATCCAGCTGATAAGAGTTGCGGCATATAAATATAATATACAGAATAAATAATATAAATATAAGTTACCTATTATGGACCTGTTATGCCGTTTTTATGTAGTGTGCTGCTGTTTGAGCATAAAAAAAGTCTGCAAAGATACAAAGTCCACTGTTAAGCCAAAAAAAAAAAAAAAATTGCCTAGTTGAGTTGCTAGCATTTACACCTGAGAAGCTGAAACTCACAGTTTTGATAGACATGGCATTTCCGAAACACACTCGAAGCAGTTGACCAATAAAAACACACTGGTCCAGCTGACCAATCAGAGCACATTGCACTTTTAAAAAAAAAGGCTTCATAGAGTCCTGGGTACAGGACACTATAGTTCATTTTTGTAAACTGTGATATATTATACCCAAAAATTCTTCATACAGTGGACTACCAATAAAATTTATAAAAATGTGGAACCAAAAATTATTCAGACACTTTGACCTGACCATGTTTTGCTTAAGTGTTATCTGACATAATTAAGAATATTTTTTTCTGACACAGTTTAACTCTGAGATCTTGTCATATTTTATTACCATTTATTCTACATGCTTTATGAGTCTGATCCATGTGCATGGGCGTCACATGAAGACCTCCATATTGACGCGCGTTAGTCTAATTGTCTGTTTGCCGAGGCTTTATTCACAGTCTGTCAGAATAATGGAAATGGGATGTTGTTTCTACACCCAATCAAAGTAGACAAAGATTACGCTGTGGATG
The DNA here is from genome assembly GCF_018812025.1 of Megalobrama amblycephala. Taxonomy (NCBI): domain Eukaryota; kingdom Metazoa; phylum Chordata; class Actinopteri; order Cypriniformes; family Xenocyprididae; genus Megalobrama; species Megalobrama amblycephala. The sequence goes on along the minus strand of NC_063066.1, from coordinate 13,033,856 downwards.
CATGTGTAGTGTGTGTATTTGTGGTTAAAAGGGTTTGCTCATCTCCAACAAAGATTTTTTGCTAAATTAAATCTCCCATTCGAAGATGATTTTACCCAATATAACAGTTATTTTCCCCCTTGTCAGATGCACAAACAAACCAAACTAAACGGTAATAGGTTTTGTGCATTTATTTAAGCCGGCAAATGGGTGTGATGTAAATTTCTTGCCTTTTGGTGCATTTAATGCATGAACACTGCCTCATGCTAAATGGCTGTTATCTGCGGACACAAGTCAGCAGGTGTTCACTGAAGCCGTTAACTGGGTCTAAATGAACAGGGCTGGAGGGAAGGATCCATTCTCTTGATGGGCTGTTGCACAGTAAACACTGACCCGTGCCTGACCTGATCAGACAAGTGCTTTTACTCATCAGCTCTGTAAATAGGTACGAGTGCCATTAAGACATTAATTTGGACCTCCCAACAATCTAACTAAGGACAATGTGCACAAAACACACACAAGTAATGACACACACGTCAGTGGGACAGTAATCAGAGGGATCGTAATGCGTTTCCATCGTCAGAGTAACAAGGACCACACAGTAAGGACAAGCCAGATGCTAATGAAGCACAGAAAAGGGAGGGTGTGCGTCTATGTTTCATGGGATCTACTATATGCTATGTACTTACACTATACATCAAGGGTCAGTAACCACTGGCACATGAACGGGTACTGAAACTTCAGATTAATTAAAGGCAACCTATAATGCCCCTTTTACAAGATGTAATATAAATCTCTGTGTCTGTGAAGTTTCATCTCAAAATACCCCACAGGTCATTTATTATAGCTTGTCTATTTGGGTGTGAGCAAAAACATGCTGTTTTTATGTGTCCCTTTAAATGCAATTGAGCTGCTGCTCCCTGCCCGCTTTCCAAAAGAGGATGGAGTTTTAACAGCTCGTGCTTCGGTTGCTCAACAACAACAAAGCTAGAGAATCTCACGCAGCCAAAATGATGATTGTCAGTAACGGTGTTCAGCCTTACATTGTTCAAAACAGAGTCGGACACTGATGGTTAGTGGATAAATTTATGTAGTTGCTACAGCGTTGAATCAATGCATCAACTAGCATGTGCGGCAATGTAATCTTTTGTGCAAATCCAGCATTGAATTGGCCATCGTTTGTGAAGTATCCCGGCGTAAAATGACGGCATGGTAACAACACTATACTGAAACAACTCTTCCTCTTCGCTGAAGCAGCCCAACATGGCCTCACCCCCTTTGTTGCATGTTCTCGGGGGCAGGGTTTTCGTAACTTTTTGGGTAAATTTCAGGAAGAAGCTCGTTGTAGTCCCTACCAACCGTTTGTTGTAGTCCTTAAAAAGCAATTTCTGTCAAAGAAAATATCTTCCTTTGCATTGAACTTTGAGTGTCGTAACTTTGCAGATGTTGTTTATACTCAAATAGCAACATTACACACTAACTAAAGTTAAAAAAGTGAAATCATAATCAAGGACCCCTTTAAGTGAAATGTTATATCTACTGTTCAAAAGTTTGGAGCCAGTAGATTTCTAAAGGATAATGTGACACTAAAGACTGGCGTAATGGCAGCTGAAAATTCAGCTTTGCTATCACAGGATTGGAATAAAAAAAAAAAAATTAAAAAAAAGTAAGATAATATAATATTCCACTTGTGACTTTGCTTTTGCTTAAACATACATCATGCACATACTATGCTCCGTCACATTGCATGTTTTAAAGTGAACACACTACTTGCACTGCTCATAATACAAAATTGCACAGAATAGTGGAACAATATTTAAAATGGATGAAACCAAACATCTATAATAGACAGGAAGATAGAGTATAATTGTGTTTCTAGAGGGAAGAAGTGCAGCCACACATCTTTATACAAGTTAATGACTTCCTCTCCTAAGTAGGCAAACACTTACAGAGACAATATCAGTACTGCTAAGAGTAGCTCATCCAAACACACATGTGAACACCACACAAACAAATGCCCTGCCTGTTGTAGACTGGTTTCATCTGAAATGGCCTCTCCCTTTGTCCCAACATCCAAACTTCTGTCCGGACAGCTCGCGTTTCCTTTTATTTACGTCTCACACACAAAGCAAAGCAGTAGTTGAAGAGTTCCCCTCCCCAAATCTCACCAGTACGCTGCCATTGTCACCATGCATCCTGCTGCTGCAGAGTGTGTGTGTGTGTGTGTGTGTGTGTGTGTGTGTGTGTGTGTGTGTGTGTGTGTGTGTGTGTGTGTGTGTGTGTGTGTGTGTGTGTGTGTGTGTGTGTGTGTTTTAGTGTGATAGACAGAGGTTTACGGCTAAATGAGGGGTGTGAAAAAGACAAAGACGGAGAGGAGAGTGGGAGGCTGACAGAGCAGCACCACAAAAGCACTTAACAACTTCACACACACCCTCTCTCCCTCTCTCCCCCTCTCTTTAAGTGGTGACAGACTGGCAGCTCCTCTCCGTGAAGTTAAATGTCAGATGCAGTACTCGGCTTCTCCCTCTGTCTCCACTCCTCTCTTTTCACCATGTCTTGACAGGTGCCACTGCCGCATTTTTATGTTCTGCAAAAAATGAGCCCAAACTCAGCCACTCGCCAACTCACTTACAGCTTCCTTTCTGACCTCTGTCCACTCCCTCTCCACTTTATCGCATCATTTGTTCCATCCCAAGTTCCCCTCACTGGATTTTCCTCCTCGTGTAAGATATTTCTGGTTTAAGCACTTTTTTGTCAGGCCTGCAGGGCAATCGCACAATTGTTACCAAGTTTTCAACTTCCTGACACAGCAGATATCCAGCACCCACTATGCCCACACGTCAGCAAGATCAGTTAAAAAATTCTTAATAATGTTCCCCGAGAGTTTGGAGAAAGCATATCACAAGTCAACAATCCATAAAAAGTTGATTATGAATCTCTTTTGTGTTTTGCTGTGGTGCCAAATGCACCTCTTGCAGAATTTCACATTGTCATCTGTGTCAGGAACCCAGTTTTTCATTCAACCAAGGATTGTTTCTGTTCTACGACATGTTCATCATCACATTACCATCTGTCCACGGTTTGCAAGTAAATATGAATTACCCTCAGTGTATCCAACATCTCCATTAGATATTAAAGAACAAAAACAGAAGATTGAATAAAAATAAAGTCCATTTCATGTGATACACGCTGACGTTAAATAAACCTACTCTTTATAATGAAGGAAACAAAACGTCCATCACGACATGAGAGCAAAAGAAAACTAGAAGAATAAAGTGAGTCATCCTGTCATTCTGTTCTTACAAAGGCATGAGGAAGTGAGAATCATATTGTTAAGAATACTAAACTCCACTGACAGAGGCTGACAGGTCTCCACTGCTGAGAAGAGAAATTCAAAGACTAATCCAGCAATAGCACAAAAATTGATGCAAGTGGACGCCAATCGCCACTGTTTACCAAACTCTATTCTTGTATCATTTTCTATCATTTTTTTTCCTTGCAGTCTACAACATCATTAAGCTACTGTTCAAAAACATTGGAGTTAGTAAGTTGTATTTTTTATTTATTTTTTTGTATTTAAAATAAGTCTTGTGCTCACTAAGGCTGCATTTATTTGATCAATTAAAAAAAAAAAAAAAAAAAAGAAAAGTAAAACAGTAATATTGTGAAATATTATTACAATTTGAAATAACTGCTTTCTACAGCCCAAAGTATAGTTCACTTTTTACGCGTATATGCAAGGTCAGTGTACAGTGTTCGTGGCGCGAATTTCGACATCTGAAGAGTATTTTTGTAACCGAGCGTACTTTGTACACGCAGGTCGCACAGTAATTTGTTAATCCACAAGGTGGCAAACGAGCCCTGGGGGCGTCGATTCACAAGGTAATCAAAGAAAAACTGCATAAACAGAACAGACCGGAACGCATGCAAGCTACAGCGACGATGGAGACCTACATAGACGAGAGATTGCGCGTAGAGGTTAGAAAGTACCCTCATTCGTACAACTCTAGCATGAAAGAATACAAAGATGTTTACATGAGTTGTAACTCGTAGCGAGAGATTGTTCAAAACTGCGCACTTTTCAGGATTTTTTGATGAATAGAAAGTTCAAAAGAACAGATTTGAAATAGAACGGTATGGTATTTGGAGGTGATTTCTCTAAAAAGTTGTAGTATTATTCAGTAACCACTCACAATCCGGTTTAACCAGATTCTATATGCACTGATATAGGCATTCTAATAGGTTTTCTTGCATGTTTTTGCCATTTTCTAATTTCATAGATCATTTAGTGAACCCAGTGTTAAAACTACACTGACATGATTGTACCATACATGTTTCCCACACTTAAATGTAGAGAACAAAAAGAAGTAAACCATGATTTGTGGGGTCTTAGTGACAGTTAGTCCACAGGACACTGAGATGAGGCACATGCTTGACTGGATTGTGCTACCTCATTTGAATAAGAAAGGCAAAAGTTTGGCAAAGACCATAACAGCAGAACGAAGAGTTTAGAGCAAAAATGCAAGTTAGAGGAGAGGAGCTAAATTTGCATTTTCAAAATACCACTGCTTAAAAGCCAGCAAAGCAGTAGATGTAATATTTTAGGTTAAATATTAGTTAGAAAACTGCAAAATATATACAATATCAATGAGTAAGAAATGCATAAATACAAATTTTAAAAAATTAAAATTTTCACCCAAAAATGAAAATTCTGTCATCACTTACTCGTTCCAAACCTGTATGGCTTCCTTTGTTTTGTTTTGTGGAAACAACAACAAAAAAAGATATATTGAGAAACGTCTTTTTTTTTTTTTTGTCCTTACAATGGACAAAAGTCAATGGTTACCAAAATATTTTGGTTACCATCAAGATTCTTCAAAATATCTTCTTTTGTGTTCTGCAGAAGAAGGAAAGCCACACATTTTTAGAACAACATGAGTTTAAATAATGACAGAACTTAATTTGTTGATGAACTATCCCTTTAAAAATGAAAACTATCATCAACTCTTTATGCAGAAATACAATGACATTTTATAAAATTCAATTCAATCAATTCCATAAAAAGTTTAAACAAAAATATACTGAATTATCTACAAAATCAATTGTGATTGGTTGCTTAATGACATTAATTAGCTCAAACTGAATTAACTGCAAAAACGGAGAACATGAATAGAAAGCAGAGGAATGTCAATACAGAGCTGCCATTTGGCGTGACAATGTTGACTTAAATGTTCAGCGCTCTCAGGATGAGACTGTGGGAACAAGTGTCTCTGAGGAGAACTTCAGCACAGTACTTTTGGCTTAAAAACCAATGAGGACATTCAAAGAGCAAACACTGCTGTTATCACTTTTACATGTACGCGAGAAACATCCAAGTCTTATCTTTAGCTGTGAGCAGTGAATTAGGGAGTGGTGCTGGGGTGGATGTTCGTATAAATCACCTCAAGGCTTCGATTTGGCACTTTAAGGAGAAAGAAAATCAAAACTTCAACCTCTCTCCTCCTCTTTGCTCTGTTTATGCTTTTTTTTTAGTTTTCTTCCCCTGTTTCTCTGCACAAATCACATCTATTCCATCCATTCCTCTCTCTCGGGTTATATGAGGCTGAAGATGCAGCTGGGGAATGTAGGGATTAGGAACATACTCCTACATAAATACGTCACAAATGGCATGCCATTCAGGACCCAGAAAGAGAGTGTGTGTCATGGTCAAAGCTGGGACTGACACACATCCATGCTCTCTGACGATCCTGGATTAGTCTGTTGATGTGTTTTGGGAGCACGAGTGTGTGTCTGTGGGTGTGTGTGTGAGAAAGAGTGCATCCCTGGCACTGCTAATGCTACATTTGTGCTGAGATAGGCCTGTTCTGAATCTGCTCTCAAAGGCTTATTTGGGTTCCATTAATGATGGCCTCACCAGTAATCTCTCTAAATTGGAAATCTGATGAGAAGTTTAAAAAAAAAAAAAAAAAAAAAAAAAAAAAAAAAAATCACTTTCAGTTGGGAGAGTGCATATGCTGCTGTTCCTTCCCATAGGAGAGAGAGAGAGAAGGGGATGTAGGGCGCGAGTGGAAGAGAGAGTCGTAATCGTGTCTCCGATTTAGCCTGCTTTGCATTTAGTGGAGTCAGGACCAGGATGCTCACTGCTCTTCTGTCGTCATTTGAGACGGAAAAAGACGCCACTCGAGAAAGTACATACAGTTCCACATCTTTTCCTGAATCCTGTTACAGCCCACTTCAGACCATTTCAGAGATAAGAATATCTCTGCAAATCTTTAATTTTTACCATCATGACGTATGAAGGGATTAGCAATATTTTTGGTCTGTTGAACCTCTATGACCTAAATTATTTACTGACACACCCGATGAAATTTTAAATAAATTTATATCATGACTATTTGATTCTGACTGGTCAATCATACCATTCTGAGGACAAATCGTTTTATGCAATGAGTGCTTAATTGTATATTTAATCATTGCCGCAGTTTCATGTCTGTTCTGCAGTCTCTTTATTCTCACATAATAAAATAATTTCAACTCATCTTAATATTTATAAAATGTACTTTTTTACAAGTAGCTGTGTAAGCAGCATGACATCTAGCTACAGCAAAATAGTATAATACGTTAAAATAATAACAGCATCTTTTTGCAACAAACTGACTGTACATTATTCTATACATAATGTAAATATATACAGAACAGTCCAAAAGTTTGGAACCACTAAGATTTTTAATGTTTTTAAAAGAAGTTTCGTCTGCTTACCAAGGCTACATTTATTTAATTAAAAATACAGTAAAAAACAGTAATATTGTGAAATATTATTACAATTTAAAATAACTGTGTACTATTTAAATATATTTGACAAAGTAATTTATTCCTGTGATGCAAAGCTGAATTTTCAGCAACGTTACTCCAGTCTTCAGTGTCACATGATCCTTCAGAAATCATTCTAATATGCTGATTTGCTGCTCAAGAAACATTTATGATTATTTTCAATGTTGAAAACAGTTGTGTACTTTTTTTTTTTCAGGATTCCTTGATGAATAGAAAGTTCAAAAGAACAGCATTTATCTGAAATACAAAGCTTCTGTAGCATTATACACTACCGTTCAAAAGTTTGGGGTCAGTAAGAATTTTTATTTTTATTTTTTTGAAAAGAAATTAAAGAAATGAATACTTTTATTCAGCAAGGATGCATTAAATCAATCAAAAGTGGCAGTAAAGACATTTATAATGTTACAAAAGATTAGATTTCAGATAAACACTGTTCTTTTGAACTTTCTATTCATCAAATAATCCTGAAAAAAAATATTGTACACAAATATTTTGTACAATTGTACACATTAAATGTTTCTTGAGCAGCAGATTAGCATATTAGAATGATTTCTGAAGGATCATGTGACACTGAAGACTGGAGTAATGATGCTGAAAATTCAGCTTTGCATCACAGGAATAAATTACTTTGTGAAATATATTCAAATAGAAAACAGTTATTTTAAATTGTAATAATATTTCACAATATTACTGTTTTTTACTGTATTTTTAATAAAATAAATGTAGCCTTGGTGAGCAGACAAAACTTCTTTTAAAAACATTAAAAATCTTAGTGGTTCCAAACTTTTGGACTGTACTGTGTGTATATATATATATATATATATATATATATATATATATATATATATATTTTTTTTTTTTTTTTTTTTTTTTTTGATCAAAATAAAGTTTGGTAATACACCTTGTTAACTGCTAACTAACTATCAACTGCACAGTTCTGGTCTCATCTCTTTATTCATGTCAGATACTATGTTATAGTTTTCATGTACTGTCCCACTGCAAAAGAAAAGACATCAATATATTTTTCCAGCTGAAATGATAAAACACCAGAGATGTGTGTCGCCTTGTAACTGACAAACATGTGCTAGAAACAAGAGTCATGGGAAGCCCAACCCAGCCACCAGGCCCGTGGAGACCAACGCATGACTTCCCAAAGTCTTTTTCCCGTTCACAGGCCATGGCAAATTTATGGGATTTACAAACGTAGTGGAGAGGAGGGCAGCGAGAGGCAGAGAAGAGTGAGATGGAATGACAGAGCAGGAGGGGAGGAGAGGAGGAGGGCAGCGAGAAATGAGGATCAGAGGAGGTCAAGCAGAGGATTGGAAATGGAGGCGCAAAGGAGACAGAGAAGAGTGAGATTGACAGAAAAGAGCAGAGATGAGACCAAATGAATTGAAGAGGCGAAAGGAGACGAGATGAAACAAGAAGAGGAAAAAAATGAGACAAAAGAAGCAGAGAAGAAATTAACATAAAATGAATAAACGAAGAAAAAAATATATATAATGTTGAGCCAAATCAAGATGAAAAGAGAACAAATTAAAAGATGAGAAGAGATGAACTGAGAAGAGAAGATGAAATGACAAGACAAAACAATGAACAGACTAAACCAACAAATAAATAAGCGAAAAAAATGTTGGGTTACACTTTATTTCGATGGTCCACTTCAGACACTCTACTAACTATAAGTAACTTTGCAACTACATGTCAACTAAATCTCAGAGTATCAATAGACTTGACAGGGTTAGAGTTAATAGAATGTCTATTGGGGTGACCATCAAAATAAAGTGTTGGCAGATATTAAGCAGACAACTACTAATATTCTAACAGGAATAATGCCGAGTTCACACTGCACAATCTTCAAAGTTGTCAGATCACTGTTCTTTTCACACTGCACAACTATCTGGAGTAGCATTCAGTTGCTGCTGTGTGCACATTGCACTATGGATCGGCGACAGGGGGTTTCACATTGCAAGACTTTACAATAGGAAAAATCACTGACAACTCTGCCTGGTCCGCAAACTACGTTTCACAACCAGGAAACAATACAAATGCTGATTTGCATCTGATTTTGGGCATTTGTTGGCGATTTCGCAAAATCTGTCGGCGAGTGAAAATCTGGCCTAAAATCCTGCAGTGTGAACTCAGCATTAGTTGATATGTAGTTCCAAAGCAACTTATAGATAGTAGAATGTCTAAAGTGGACCACTGAAATAAAGTGTTACCAAATGTTGACACGAGTAGATGAGAAAATAGAAGAGGAGTAGAGGAGCATACAACAAAGAGACAGATAAAAATAGAAGAGATGAGACAAGTAAAGAGGAAAAGAGAAAAGATGAGCAGAGAAGAGATGAGACAAGTAGAGAAGAAAAAGAAGAGAGATGAGTAAAGAATAAGAGACAAGATGAGTAGAGAAGAAAGGGAAGGAGACAGGTAGACAAGAAACGAGATGAGTTGAGAAGAGACGAGACGAGACAAGTAGACCAAAGAAATTAAAGAAAACAGAAGAAACGTGATGAGTAGAGCAGAGGAAAAGAGAAAAAAAAGAGACAAGATGAGACGAGACCAGCAGAAAAGAAATGAGACGTGACGAAAAGAGAAGACAAAACAGAAGTGACCAACCCGTTTTATCTTATCATGTGTGTAATGTCCGCTCTTATCCCCTTATCACTGTGAAATGGAATTTGCCCAATGACATGGAAATGATCATTTAGGGGTGAGACGGAGACTCTCCGGCACAGGCCAACAGAGAATATCCAGCCCATTTACATACGGTCTCTCTGCCTCTCTCTCACGCACACACATACTGTGAGACAGAGTAAAGAACAGAGGGCCCAGAGTTAACAGGCATAAAAAGCAGTGTGCTTCACCGAGAGTGAGGATAAATGTCACACACAGCGGTATTTCATTGAGCCTTCAGAGCGCTCTTAAGGTGCCGCTCACTAGATAAACCAAAAGAGACCTTACGGTGTGTGTATGTGCACGTTCTTTCCTTAACACCCATCTTATCTACTTCAAAATCTACATCTCTTTCACCCCGAGACCCTGTGCTTTTTCCCCGCAGCACGAGACGTCGATAGAAGTCAATGGCTGTTTGTGAGAAAAGAGAGAGAGAGAAGGGAGGAAAACAAAAGCTGGCCATGAATAACTCTGGCTCCAGCAGTTGTGTGGGGTTTGAAAGAGTCACTTGAATAATGGACTGCCTTTCCCCAACAAAGGCGACAAGCCTCAGACAAACTTATTTATAAACACAAGAACAATGGACAGGAGAAGAAAAAAAAAAACATTTCTAGTGGAGGAAATATTCACGGGGCGACGCTGTACAGACAGATGTGGGTATTGACATCCCAGGCTTATTTCGCAGCGACCATGAGACAAATAATAAACATAAGGACACTGCCTGTCATCATGATGTGGCTGTTTGCTTAGGGGCAAAATATGAATATAGCTCGGAGAAAAAAAAATCCACGTCTGATATTTATGGCTAGAGGACTGAATTTCAAATTCACCTAATTCATTATGCTATGACAACCTCATAGGAAGGGTGGAAGTCTTCAAAAAATTCCCTTCCCTGCTCGATACATCAAACTTATGCCCCTTACACTCCACCATTAGCTCCTTAAAGGCGGAATAGGTCAATCTGTCACTCATACAAATAGGCCGACCCTCTTTCAAGGCAAGATGTTCTCGTTCTTTCTCCCTGTCATCCTCTTTTCCTCACTCGTTCGCTCATTTATATGCAGCAGATAAAGGCATGCTGGTTATTTCACATATTGACTTCTGGCGTGTGACAAACAGGGGCTACATTTAATTAGCCTTTAGTCATTGAAGACATGCTGATCAAGGGTGATAAAGCGAGAGAGAGAGAAATGTGAATCCTTTGAGAAATGTATGTTTATTCTGACCACTTGCATTGCAATGGGTATTTCCTTCTAAAGGATGTTCACACACACTTTGATCCGGAAGATGTATTTAGCTGCTTACAATGGTACAGACGACATTGAGGCTCACATGATCTACAGTACTGTGACAAAAGTCTTAGGCCACCATTAGATGTTGTTTTAGCAATGGTATAATAACCATATATAATTATTTCTCAGTCTCTTTATTAGAATATAACCAAAAAATACAGAAAATTTGTATGCAGTATTAAAAAACAGGGGGAAAAAAAAGAAAAAAAAAAAGACTTCTATAGGCTAAAGTGGCAAGTGTTTAGTGACACTACATAGTTGTACCTCTTCCATATGTAAGTAAAATGGATATTGTAATGGTAACATATCCAAATGAACTGGAATTAAATCAAATATGAAACAGATTGAATTGGATCAAGAGTTTGTGAATCAGAATCAGAATCTAATCAAACCATAAAATGTGTATTGATACCCAGCCATAGTGCAAAATCCATATTAGAAATCAATATATAGTTGGGCATGCAAGTGGTGCTCCTATCACTTTGAATGTGGAAACATCAAATTCCTCAAAGCTGTTTGCAAAGCTTTGATTAAATTTGATATTTGAATGAAATCTGACAACAACTGTCTCATAAATTTTGTATCTAAACACTCGAATCATGACAAAAAGAACTGTATTTTCCAGGTTGGATCAAGCTAATGTGCGTGTGCAATCCTAAATGTGCATCTCTTGTGTCTCATTTCGGAGACGTGAGTCTGACTGTATAGGAACCGGAGCGATGACTTCACCAATCGGTGATTGGTTCTTATTTAGAAGACGCCATATTGTGCGTTGCATTTTCTCCCATTCGTAATAATATGAGTGACGTGTCTTGTGTTATTCTATAGTCTTGGGTATTATGTACTACACACACTTTCTTCTACAAAAATACAAATGAAATTTTATTTTTATTGTCAGCACATTCCATTTGAAAAGTTTTTTTTGTCCACCAATAACATTGTTGGTAGGGAACACCTACCAACGACCACCAATACTGCAACCTGACGACCTCCAGTGATAAAATCAGTGCATGTGTGAATGGGGCATAAACCACATCGCAACCAGGCCAGAACTCATTTCTTCATTTATTTCTTGTGTCAGGCAATCAGACTGGCACACTTCTTGTTCCCAGACCTATGCCCTTGCCCTCCAAAAAGAGAGAAAGAGAAAGCAAAAGACAAAAAAACAATGCTTACAAGAAAAAGCTCCAGATTTTTTTTTGTGGAAATTAGATTTCCTGTTTTGAAGTCTGCATGACTCACACTTTGAAGTTGTTGGTGTATTTAAATTGTCTGTTGGTTCAATTTTCTTTGGGCTATGATTATTTTCTTTAGTGCTTTGCTGTTTTTTTTTCTCTCCCTCATCTTTCTCTCCTCTGTTCTTGTCCTTTTTTCTGCCTTCTCGTTTTTGATGAGTGTTTACGAGTATCTCAGGGGAAACAGAGGCTGCCTGCTGAGGAACGAGGACGGAGATGGAAAGAACGGCAAGCTTAGCCGCGACGCATTCATCTGTCACACCAATCCCACGGCTGCGTGGACACACTCCTTTATGAAACACGGACGGAAAGAGTGAGGGACAAGGGAGAAAGATGGACGAGGAGAGGAATGCAGCGTTCTCTTAATTAAAGGATGCTGCCGAAGTGTCTTCTGAAGCAGGGATAATAGCCATAAGCTCTCTGTCCTGTCTAATCTCCTGCATTACTACATTAAAGACAGCCTTAATTAAGCCCCTTAGGACCTCTGTCGTAGAGCTTATAGGAAACAGTGGCTGTCTGTTCGCCTCCCAAAAAACACACGACGAGACCTAGCATGCAGTCACCGCCATCGCATACATAAGAAGCCATGTAATCGTATATCTGTATCCCCCAACCGCAAGACGCCCCCTCGAACTCCCGTCCGGAGTGATCAAACTTAACAAGAGTGGAAGCTGCACTAGGATGCTTCTCCCTCCCTCTGTTTTAATGCAACGATTAGACTGGCTAAATATCGAAAAGAGGATCTTGTATGCCTTAATCTCCTGCTAAGCTCCATTTGTGAGATGGGTGTGTACCGGTGGCTAAGACGATCAGGCAGTAAATAAGGGCTTTAGTACCTGGTTTGGCCTGATATCCGATTGTAAGCCGGCAAACAGCAGCTGCCACCCTTTCCGGCACAACTAGCTTGATTTCAAACCTGAATGTGATTCGACACTGGTCGATTTCAGCATAACAAATATCACAATACATGTTTATGTAGACTAGATGTATCAGGTCATGTACATATGTGATCAATTCAGGTTTTTTTTTTTTTTTCTTCTCTTTTTTTTCCCTTGAACTAGTTTCAGGAGATTTTTGTGCATTATAAAGACTAGGGTACAATCTGAATGCTCATTTGACAGCTTCAGACCTCCTTTAACTCCCTTTCTTCTGTTTTTCTCTGTCTTGCTCAGGCCCTTTGGCAGATATCTGGCAGAAAGGAATAGACAGACCAGTGATTAAGACCAAGGCACACATTTAGCCTTCAACCCTGCCTAATGCAGAGAGATTAAAGCCAAGGGATGGAGAAGAGAGGGAGAGAAAGATATGCCTCAGTGCCCTGCATGGATCTGATTAAAGGATGGCCAGGTCAGTGAGTCTCTGAATCGCCTGCAAAGAAGGCAAGGGTCAGCACAAAAACGCTGGAGGTTGTCACCAGTAGGGTGAAAAAGATGCACTTGTCACAGTTTTACATTGCAGGGTTCACAAATAGGATATGTGAATCAATGGAGTGAGGCTGCCTCTGTGAATTAATGGCATTCTATACAGTACATGCCACATTAGGCATTACATTTTTTTTTACATTCTGCGAGGAACTAATTTTTTCAGTGCACAAAGTAGCAACTGCAGTAGCCGCAAAGCAAAACCTATTATGTGCTCTCAATCAATCAATCAATCAATCAATCAATCAATCAATCAATCAATGACTGTCCACCAATTAGTAGGGCCTCCAAATGGATTAGGGTGCAGTATTAGAAAAGAAAAGAAAAGAAAAGAAAAGAAAAGAAAAGAAAAGAAAAGAAAAGAAAAGAAAAGAAAAGAAAAGAAAAGAAAAGAAAAGAAAGTCCATCAATTTGTCAATGAGTACCATCAGCAAAAGAATAAAATCTTTATCTTAACCAATGTGTGCTGCTAGTAGTACGTCAAAAAAGGCAGGATTCTTGTGAACGAACCTCAAAAGTAGTGAAGTTTTCATTCCCACCTTCATTCTGCAGCCTCTCTCCTGATGAATACAAAACTAGGAACACTAAGTTATGTCATAGAATGTCAAGGGGCCTTTAATATATCAAAAAAAATGACAATGAATATTCAGGGTTTTTATAAAGCGACAAATGGGTGGTTTGTACCTGGATCAGCACATGCAGACAGAAAGTGGACAGAGTGGATATCACCTGCTAAAACCTCATTGAAGAATATGCTGACCTTGAGACGGAGAGTGTAGATTACTCAAAGCCGGGATGGGAGAAACACTAGCGTAAGACAGCTCGGAGACACCCTGCGTTCTTCACTACACCTCTCACTATCGCTCTTTCTTTATCCACAGAATAGATTACACCTCCCCACTAACGACTGACTGACATATCACCACGCATATGCAAGCAGTCTGCTGCCCTCAAGACAGAGAGGAAAAGAAGAAGAAATTGAGGGAGAGGAGGAGGAGGAGAGAGAGAGAGAGAGAGAGAGAGAGAGAGAAGGATGGTAGAACAAAAGTGTCATAATGATTCAGCTTTACAGGAAGACACATCGTGCCCTGCTGAAAAAAGACTAATGTGCCTAATGATTTTTGATTACGTGTGAGGAGACGCTGCGAAGAAACCTCACTAAATAATGTCTCATGTTCTCTCTCTCCTTTTCTTCCTCTCTCTCCTTTTCTTTATTTATTTATCTCTCCTGTAAGATTGTGTTATCTCAGGCAAACAGTTTGCAGCTGAGGGGAGAAAGCTCAAGGTGAGACTAGCAGTGGCAATATTAAATAAAGTAAGGAGTGCAGAGATAGATGGGATGTGTGTGTTTGGGGTGAGGACTGACCACAGCTCTGGGCCAAAGGAAGCACAAAAGCAGTGTGTGTCCCTGGAGACCAAACTGAAAACAAAACCATAAATTACCATGAATTTGTAAATTATTATAATAAAAATGGAAAATGTTAAGGTAAGACAGCCCAAATATACTACATTATAATACTTTACTAGAATATACTGCAGTACCGTACTGTATATATCTCTTTTTTATCAAAAATATAGTAAAAACAGAAAAAATATTGTGAAATATTATTACAATTTAATTTTTCCCGGGACTGAAATATATATCATGAGGTCTTGAATGTGACTATTTGAGTAAATCTGACATACCCATACTCTCACACATATGAACGCAGAGGACAGGGCTTGTAGCAGCAGGAGCTGAGAGGATCTGTTGTGAATAAACAGATGGACAGTGTCTACTTCCTCTTGCCGTTATGGTGAGGAGGTGTACGCTCAAGTGATCTGCAGAGGCCCGGGGCAGACACGACACTCACATACAACTGCACACACACACACACGCAAACACAAAATCAAATGCACTTTGCTATTCATTATACAAGATGGGAATATTAACGAAGGGTAGCGGAGTGTTTATGACGGTAAAACATCTACATTCATCTTGCGCCTTAACACACACACAGCTTATTACCTCCTACTCGTCAGCCTAAAACCTCAAGCTAACCTGTCAGTGCTGAGTGATTCATAACCATTGTAGTCTTACTCAGAACAACCCAAGGCTATACCCACTCTTCTGTCCTGTCTCTTATCCTCTCCTGTGGCCAGTCCAATCTGGTGAAAAGTGCTTTGTTTTAGAGAGTCAACAGTCTCAGAGTTGTGTGGCATGGACAAACGGAGCTGGCGAACAGCCAGAAATGGTGAAATGGAGGAAAAGAGGGATAAAATGGAGCCCACACAGAGCAAATTGGGAAGGTATGCTCCGTAAGTGACTTTTAGCAGTATGTCAGTTTTGAGCAGTTGAGAAGAGACTAAAAGAGAGCAAGTGGAGAGACAGCGAGTGACCTCTCTGAGTGTGGTGTCCGGTCAAGCAGAAAGAGGAGCGGATTGACCATGACCCACATGGACCTGTGCTGCCACTGTCCCTCTATCCCTCACTCCACACACATATAAGAGGGTATGACCCCAGTGATTATCACTCACTCAAACTGCTGGGGTCACAAGTCACATCTGAAGAGGCATACCACTAGAAGATACTTCAATATTTTTGTTTAATGCACAGAGGTAGCATAAATGCATTCACACAGAAATTTCAATAGTGGAAAAATGTATCACATGTTGATTGTTCATTATTTTGCACTATTTTGACTGAAAACGCAGAATGACTGACAAGACAATGATGGAATGTGGAGCAAGAAGGCTGGTAGACTGTGGTGATGCAATAAAAAAGTTCCAGTGCAAAGGTTACCAGTTATACAAAGTTCTGTCATGAAACTCTAGATGGCACAGGCTAATAGGTCCTTTTACTCAACCTGCTCGTAATCACATCGTTATCTATAGAGCAGAGCTGATTGCTTCCTGCTGTATCTGTAGTAGGGCTGCACGATTTGGGGAAAATGTCATATTGCGATTATTGAGGTCAATATTGCGATTGCGATTTGCGATAGCGATATAATAAACAAATAGTATCAGGAGTCATCTTGCTTGGTTCTCAATGAAAATAGACACACAGATTACTGATAATGCTGAAATGTGTATTTCTCAACTCAAACTATCAACAACAGCAAACAAATGCACAGCGTTTTCAAATTAAAATATTTTTATGAAATTAAATAACATCTTTGCATTACTGCAAACTTGTTATAATCCCATTTAAGATATTTGTTTCTTTACTAATCTGTAGTGGTTCAACGGATCACAAAGCTCACGGTTCGGATCACATCACGGTTATGACGTCACAGATCGGATCATTTTTCGGATCAGCACAAAAAAAAATAAAAATTGGATGGGGGTAACTTAACTTTGCATTTATTACTTAGCCCACTTAAACTATTCTGATACCATAGCATAAACTGCTAGCCTAAATAATACATTATTAAAGGCAAGTGAACAGACTGTAAAAAGAACAAGTACTGTACACCAATTACAACAAGCATAGATAAATACTACATAAAGTTACAAATAAAGTATAAGGTCTAACTGTAGTATTAATTTTCATGCACAGAAATGTAATAATTAAGTGTAAAATGACACTGTTCATTGTATAAATTTAATATAGATTAATCTTTGTTAAAGCTGTGTTTTGTTGTTTGATTTACATGACAGACAACAGCAGGTATTTATAGGTTGCTGTCACTTTAAGAGTAAGACATACATGCACGCACACATCGGACAGATATAGGCCTACATCCGAATTCTCACCTCGTTCAATTAAGACATAACTGAATGTGTTTACATGAATACTTGCTGAGAGGGGTATTTTGACTGACATAATGCGTGTATGTGACCATCCAAGTGCACTGAGGACGCGAAAGAGAAATCAATTTGGAGTTCGCGAGCTATAACGCGCCTCTCTCTCTCTCTCTCTCTGTGCGCGCGAGCCTGGTATGTATGTGCGTCATGTGCGCACCGATAACAGCGCTGCGTGCGATACCGAATTAAATCCTCTTTCCTCTTCAACCACTACTAATCTGGGTTTATAATCTTATAGCCAAAATATCGCCATATAACAGAGGTAGCGTTTTTTCTTGCCACCAGTTCAGTGACCGTTTGCTCCGCATCCATCTTTACCCGTTCTCTGCGCTGCACACCAGAAAAGTCATGACCATGCGCGCCACACATGCCACTGCCTAAACTGAAACTGACTGGTCTTCTTTTTATTAGCGGTGTATAAAATGGGCAAACAGCTCTCAGATAATGGGTTGTTGTGTCCACACATGTATTTTTTTATTTATTTATTAACTTATTATTATTTTATTTCATAAAATCGCAGCATTTTGCGTCATATAATCGCACAAGCTTGACATCGCGATTGCGATTGCGATATGATTAATCGTGCAGCTCTAATCTGTAGCCAATGAGCTTACTTGCTCAACCTTCAAAATACTTTGATAGCAATGCCTTAGCAGTACAGCACACTTCAGAAACCCTCCATCTTCCCCAGCTCCACCTGTATAGATCCGCTATGGGTAATTCATGTACGCAATATTGTACAGCAGCAGCATGTCTTACTTTCTCACAGCAGCTTGTCATGTATGTACTGGCAGTAGCAAGTCCAGTACTTGCTCTGCAGCAGCAGTAATAACCTACAGCAGCAGCAGTGTATCAGATCTATTGTGCCAAGGCCACACTTATCACATCATTGTCATACCCGTTACCATGCCAAACACTTCGAGAGTTGTTATGACATAAATTAGTCAAACTATCCTACTGTTCAAAAGTTTGGGGTCAGTAAGATTTTTTTTTTTTTTTTATGAAATTATATATCAAAAGAGACCATAAAACACGAAACATGAAAATATATAAATAAATAAAAAGGAATAAATTACATTTTAAAATATATTAAAATAGAAAAATATTTTATCTTTATTTATTTATTTATTTATTTATTTTAAAAATCACAATATTACTGTTGTTATTTGTGATCAAATTTAAAAATAACTTGTTGGCTCTGGCAAAAAATTAAAAGCCTGACTATGTTCATATACGGGTAGTATAGATTGAAGATTCGATCGGTGCAGCCATGAGGCTGAAAAAGACCCCCACAGGGACTGGTAAAGATTGACCAATAGATTGAGAGATCGATAGATGAGTGAGAGATACTTCCTCTTGTGTTCATTGAAACCCCAACTTAATTTTCCCTTCCTTTACTCATCTCACCATCTCTCTTACACCTTATGGGAATAGTTCACCCAAAATGAAATTGTTCTTAATCTGTTTGACCTTGTTCTATGGAATAGTGATTTTCATTGAAAAATATGCCAGACATTTTTTTTCAGTACAATAAATGGGAATGAGTACTATGACTTTCAAGCTCCAAAATGCCAAAAAAAAAAAACACTATAAAGTATCATACAAGTGATTGTGAAGTGAAGTGACTCATGGACTATATTCCTATATAACTCTTCTAAAGCCATACAGTAGCTCTGTTCTGTCACAACACTAGCATGATAGATTATCAATGAATAAAGACTTACACATCTTAAAATATAATGTATTTGTTTGTCATAATATAGCTTTTGTAATGCTGACTTTCCATTTTTCAAAAGCGTAAAAACCTTTAGAAAACCCATTTTAGTTGCATTGAGAGAAAAAAAAGACCTGTACTTTTTTCTTTTTTTAGGTAATTAACTCTTCAAGATGCTGAGATGAATATTCTCACCAAGCTCTTCCAGTTAAATCATTCTTTCTTTATCATCCCCTTCTCATTTCTCTCACCAGCTCCTTTCATTCACTCACCAAATGCATTTTCATTTGAGGAAAAAAAAAAAAAAAATCAACCATTCTCCCATCAGAGTCCCACCTCTCTCTGATTCCCTTCCCGTAGCCTCGTTCCTGTAACAAACCCCCCGTTGACTGCAATCACACACCAGTATTCAGCAATGCCTGCCTCTCACGGCAGCCGACCGCAAGACCAATTCTCACCCCGCCGATGAGGGCAGGAGTGGATGGCTGTTGAATACTCTACATCCTATCTATGAGACTTTCTTTCCCCAATCTCTTCCCTTTCTCTGCCAAGTTGGCACATGAAAGGTGGGCACCAGTACAGAGCTAGGTTAAATATAGACATGACTAATGGCTCCTCTAAGATATGCCAAAGAAATCACATGCCCTGATGCCCGAGCCCAGTCGTTTGTCACTCAAAAGTTGATTTGAGATGAAGAGAGTTGAAGTGAGTGTCTACTTGTGTGCAACAGACAGAAAGAGAAATGAAATCAGAAATGAGCTGTTCAATTTCATCTATGGGGTAAAACGTGAAGAAGTGTTTACAAATATCTATAGCCGGATTACTATATTTTTTAAATCACATCCTGACTACGCAAAATATGACACGTTTACAGCATCAAGTAATAGATCTGTCCACAGTCACAAAAAGGAAAAATGTAAGGGATAGTTCACTCAGAAATTAAAATTCTCTCACCAATCTACTCACCAACAACTGTGTGAATTTCTTTCTTCTTCTGAACACAAAAGAAGATATTTCGAAGAATGCCGGTAACAGTTGATGATCCCCACTGACTTCCAAAGTATGGAAAAATAAAATAATACTATGGAAGTCTATGGGGCCCATCAACTGTTTGGTTATCGATATTCTTCAAAATATTTTCTTTTGTGTTCAGCAGAAGAAATAAATTCAAAATCGCACCCAGTTTTTTGACATATTTGATGTGGAAAGGAATTTTGAGCCAACAAGGATTTGCTGTGGGCAGGGCTACAACTAACTAACTAACTAACTAACTAACTAAATAAATAACTAAATAACTAAATAATAATATATATATATATATATATATATATATATATATATATATATATATATATATATATATATATATATATATATATATATATATATATATATATATATATGTTATAACAAAACAAGAAAAATAGAAAACATGTTCCAGACCTATTTTTCTTAAAATAAGAAAAATAGGCTAATTTAATAATAATAATAATATCTGAAAATATTATATTACCCAACATTCTATTGATATTTTTAGTCGAAACCGACCAAAAATACTGATTAAGAAAATATATTTCCAGTGTACCCAGAAACATTATTATTTTTATTGTTATTATTTAATAATTAATTTAACAAATTAATATAGAAGTAATTTTTTGTTCTTATTGCCTTAACGGAAATGAAAACAAAAATAGGAGGACAAAAAGGAAACAATACCTAGTGCGAGCATCAGGAAAATGTATCGCCCACAAGTATCATGTGTCAGCATAGCCACATCCTGTAAGCGTTACTATGCTTCTGGCTGCATAGTTTGCCTTAAATGAACCACATGCTTGAGACAGTAGTAGAATCTCTCTCCAACATCAATCACACGCCTTTCTCTGATAAAGACCTGGAAAAAATCATTATCAGGGGCACAAAAGGGCAGCAGATTTCTCGTGTATCAGTCTCGCATAAACACCCACACACAGACGGCGGGTGTTGGGGGTTGTAGCACAGGTCAGTGAGCACAAGCCTTGGCAGATCCGTGCCACCTGCTAACAGCCTGGCACAAGCACAAGAGATGTCTGCAACATGTACCGGAGACCACTGCACAGGTCAAAGATCATCAAGGCCCCACCCTGTGCTCAAAGGACTAAGCAACAAAGCAATTCACATTACACACATTTACATTCACCGCAGCAAAATCCATTAACCTGTCTGCATCTCGTTTACTCCGTTCTATGTGGGTCCAGATTGTTCCATCTTCATGCGAGAATGTATGTATGTAAGCATGTGTGCCATTATGCTAAAAAAAACATCTGTTCTGTCACTGCCGTTTACTAGCAATACAAGCCAAATCACCTATGGCCATTTTAGCTCTGTCCGTATGGCTTCTTGGTTTGCTCTAAATATTGGGTTTGCAGTCTTAACGTTTTTGGGGCTTTTAGTCAATGCGTGTTAGCTGCTAACCTACAGTATATGCTAGTGTATTCCTAAAAAAATGGACAAAATTGCACATGACTGTTCAAAAGTGTGGAGACAATAAGATTTATTATTTTACTTAAAGGGGTGGTTGATTATGACTTCACTTTTTTAACTTCAGTTAGTGTGTAATGTTCTTGTTAGAGCATAAACAACATCTGCCAACATTTTACAGATCCTATTTAGGAAAAAAGAGATAATAAACAAATAAATAATCCCAAACCTGTTTCAGTAGCAAACGACAATGCAAAAACACAACTCTAATGAGCAGTAATGCCTATACCCAAACTAATTTAGAATTGTGTGGTCAGCTTTGGCTTTTTGAAAATATACATATGTAAATCACTGCAAGCGGACATTGTGTGCCTGTGTGGTCGTATTATTATTAGCATGTGTTTGCTGTTGACTTCATGTTTGCCCAGGAAGAACAAAATAATTATAGAACATGACAGAACGGACTGGCCTTTCTCAGTGGGTGACCAAGCAACAGCTTAGCAAGGTAAAGACAAAAGTAAAGATGCGCACACACTGCTGTTTCTTTCTCTCTACATTTCTCTCTGTATCCTTACTGTTAAATTAAAAGCAGATCTGTAGACACAGCTAACAGCAAGTGCCTTATGAGGCAGAAGAGCAGAGCAGTGAGGCAGAACGCTAAATGTGCCATAAAAACGCACCATGCAAATCTCTGTAACATCATTGGACTAAAATTCTCTTAATGGCTATGCAAAGTGAAGCTTTTTTTTTTTCGAATTTAGAGTTAGCAAATGCATAAATAAATGGATTAAACTCTGTTGACTGTGCACATGAAAGGTTTGATTGGATTTCATGTTCGTTTTTACGATTATGAGGCTAATTTCTGTCCACGCAGCCGAGCGCATCTGTGTGTGTGTATTTGTCTGAGTGAGTAGTTGAGCGTGCGCAAGCGAGTTTATTCATCCGCTGTCAGGACCTATAAAGATGGACGCTGTCAGCGTCTGTGCGGAGAGCGAGTATGTGTGTGCGCGCAAGAGTGGGACAGCCAGGCGTAATTTCAGCAGATGTTGCCTGACAATGCCAGGGTGTGTGGATGGGCCTCTGGGGAGGAGAGAAGTGGAGTAGCAGTCGGATTCTGCAGTTGCACAGGCAAAGAGTGCAGTCACCACACGGCACACGACACCTCGCCCAGAAACAATGACAGCCCACAAGAGTAAAGTGACAGGAGAGAGAACAAGAGAGAGGGAGATAAAGAGAAACGTTTTATGCACCGCTTGGGCCTTTATCAACCTGAGAAAGACCCCAGAGGACAACTTTATAAGCTCAGTTTATAGCTCAGGAGACCTAATACAGGTCAGCTTTGTCTTAAATGTTATTTAATCTCTAAAAATCCTTAGTAAGAGTAAAAATAGAAACAACTGAGAAAATCACGAGTATGGAATAATTACGATTTTTCAGTTTTTTCAAAGAGGTCTTCTATGTACACCGAGGCTGCATTTATTTGATAAAACAGTAATATAGTGAAATATTACAATTTAAAAAAAAAAAAAAATGCTATTTAAATATATTTTGATATGCAATTTATGCCAGTGATGGCAATTTTCATAAGTAATTACTCCACTATTATTCTGCAAGGATGCATTAAATAAATCAAAAGTGACAGTAAATAAATGTATAATGTTACAAATGATTTCTATTTTAAATAAAAACTGTGCTTTTAAAGATCCATAAAAAAATATTAAGCAACATATTTTTATTTATTTTATTTTAACATTGATAATGAGAATTATCAATAATTGAACACCAGTAATACTTGAGCATAAAATCATCATATTAGAATAAGTTTTGAAGGATCATGTGACACTGAAGACTGGAGAAATTATGCTGAAAATTCAGTTTTTTTTCAGCTTTTAGACTTAAAGGGAGAGTTCACCCAATAGTGGAAATGCTGTCATCATTTACTACCCTCAGGTTGTTCCAAACTTGTATAAATTTTTTGTAATGTTGAACACAAAGGAAGATGTTTTAAAGAATGTGGGAAACTGAACAGTTCTGGGACACCAATGACTTCCATAATATTGTTTTTTTTCCTACTCTGGAAGTCAATGGTGCCCCAAAACAGCCTGGTTACAAACTTTCTTCAAAATATCTTCCTTTGTGTTCAACAGAACAAAGACATTTTTATAGGTTTGGAACAACTTGAGGGTGAGTAAATGATGACATAATTTTCATTTTTGGGTAAACTATCCCTTTAAGTATTTGACAATAAATGTTTGAGTTCTATGTTTTCTCTAAGAAAAAACATTGAGATTGCAAAAAGTTTCATGTACTTTTGGTTAGAAATCTGGCATTTCCATTGGTCTCAATCCAGCTGCCCAAGCCTTCCACACTAAAGGCTAACCGGAAACATTTCCCAATTAGCATGTCCTAACACACTAATCACTAATCAGAGGCTATTAAAATAATGGTACACATATGCCTAGAGAGAGCCATATGGCTGCATATAAGGCCTCCATCCCAACAGAGCAACAACTGACAGTTGGCTAGTTCTTTAACATTGACCACAGAGCTGAACTTTGCTAATACTTATCATTAGATCAGCTCAGATAATCTAGATAATGGAGCTAAATGAGAGCTAATGTGTTCGACCTTGATGTCGGGTTGTAGTGAGCCCAGAGACAGGCTCCTTAATGAGAGAAGCTCTGACAAGGATTGTCAGAGTTCCACATAAAGGAACCTTTGTGTTCCAGCTCACCTTTGTGCATGCGTGTCCCCTTATCTTTCCCCCGAGAACTGGAAGGGCTTGCACACGTGCCTTCGCTCTGACTCACTCACACACCAGCAAGGCTGGAGTAATTCTCCTTTGCTGAGTGATTTGTACTCTCAGGAATTCACTGATTACAGAGAGGTAAAAACACTCCTTTGTGTGTGCGTCAAGATGGCCATCTACCTGTCTGCCACTGTTGTCCCAGATTTAAGCCCACAGGAAGGCAACGTATCTTGTGAAACAAGTACAGTAATAACACGGAGGTGCTAAGGGGACAGAATTTTAAGCCATGGAAAGAAAGACATCTTTATGGCAGTACAACATTCAAAAATTAGGAGTATAGCACATGAAGAATCACAAAAAAAAAAAAAAAACATGTTATGAAAGGCACTGGCAGCTAATTAGAATATTACAACAGGGTGTCATCGGCTAACACAAACAAAAAGACAAGCTTAGTTATGTGTCTCATTAAGTTCACACCTCAAACACTGGCGAGAATTAAAGTAACAGGACTATTCAGAACTCATTCCTTCCTTTCATTTCTCAACAAACTTGTAAACCCCAAAAGGCAGAAATGTCAGTTTCCTTTCTTTCTTTCTTCATTTCTTCCTTCCATGCCATTATTTTCTCTCTCAATAAAAAACAGGGAATTGCAATGCACTGACAAAGATGCCACTGTCACTTCCTTCCTTCCTTTCCTCAACCAAACCTGAAGGAAAGCTCAAAACACAGAAATGTCCCTGTCCTTCCTTTCCTACAACAATACTCAAAGGAATGGGTGCAGTGACAGAAATGGCAATGGCTGCAATGGTGTCTAAAAGCCCAATAAATAAATAAATCATGCTTTGGTAAAAGTACAAAACAGAAAGTCAAATTTTATGATAATTAGTCATAATTATGACATAAGAAAAAAACATAACTATGACATAAAAAGTCATATGACATGAAGTCAAACATTGTCATAATTGATTTCTCATTTGACTTATGCCCGGTTCAGACTACACAATTTTAGCTCGATTTTGTGTAGTGTTATAGTGGATTTTTTTTTTTCTCCAAATTTTTTTTCCAAAATTGACCCCATCTCTCTCTCTCTCTCTCTCTCTCTCTCTCTCTCTCTCTCTCTCTCTATATATATATGGAGTCAAATTAATGCCTTAAAGTTTTGCACAAAAATAAAGTTTTGCAAAACAAAAAAAAAAAGAATTGAGCAATAAAAAAATGTTTTGCAAACAAAAATAAAGAATTGCAAAGGAAAAATAAAGTATTGAGCGGAAAAAATAAGTTTTGCAAACAAAAATAATAAATTGCAAAATAAAATAAAGTAGTGCAAAAATAAAAATATAATCAATTACAAAAATCAATGACAGCTGTAATCCTATTTTATCTTTGCCACATATTTTTCATGCTCAGACCTACTAAATCATTTGCAATGCTCATTTTATTCTGCGTTTCAGTCAAGCGTGCGCTCACGATACTGGTTTTCTTTTGCGCTGCACTTTTCTGTGCGGATCTCTTTATGGCACTGGTTTGACGTGGGGGTGGAGTCAAGAAACGGGGGCACGCCCCGCGAAATGCATTGGAGGGGAACGTAATCGGCGACAGGTGAAATAATTCTTTGACATGGTTAAAAATAATGAATGGTTTGTTTTTGTTGGTTTGTTTAGCATATGTTGTCGCCGATTACGACCCCCTCCAATGCATTTCTTATAGTAATATGACCCGTTGCGCTCTGTCTCACTGCCTGTATCCACTTTTGTGTCCTTAAACATTCGTTTTTTGGGGTCGCTTATAAAAACTTATTTCTGGGTTTTTTAGCTTGTTAGCTGTACACCTTGTCACACAACACCTTTTAGGCATTGTTCTGTTTTTTGTAATGAGTCAGAAAAGACAAGAAGGCAGCCTGGAGACGGTTGGATTGTTTTTCCCCCAGTGGGCGTGGTTTTCAGATTATAATAAATGCGCTCTGTCTCTATGCTTGCCTGCGTCTCAATGTGCAAACTATCCATCCTAAATAGTATGTGACACTAGTAATATTCAATACTATTTAGGGCGGATAGGGTGGATAGTATGCACATTGGGATGCAGGGCTTGATCTGTTCTGTTCCGATCTGCGTCTCCTGCCGATGACGTGTTTCGCGGGGCGTGCCCCCGTTTCTTGACTCCACCCCCACGTCAAACCAGTGCCATAAAGAGATCCGCACAGAAAAGTGCAGCGCAAAAGAAAGCCGGTATCGTGAGCGCACGCTTGACTGAAACGCAGAATAAAATGAGCATTGCAAATGATTTAGTAGGTTTGAGCATGAAAATATGTGGCAAAGATAAAATAGGATTACAGCTGTCATTGATTTTTGTAATTGATTATATTTTTATTTTTGCACTACGTTATTTTATTTTGCAATTTATTATTTTTGTTTGCAAAACTTATTTTTTTCTGCTCAATACTTTATTTTTCCTTTGCAATTCTTTATTTTTGTTTGCAAAACATTTTTTTATTGCTCAATTCTTTTTTTTGTTTTGCAAAACTTTATTTTTGTGCAGAACGTTAAGGCATTAATTTGACTCCATATATATATATATATATTATTTATTTTTTATTTTTTTTCACAAATAATGCTTTAATAGCTAGTAGACGAGAACCGATGCCGCGTCTGAGATGCTTCACGACGTCACGACAGAAAGACTAGTAATGTTAGGCCTATGTTTTGTTTTAGTTTTTTCGGTCGTCCACGACGAAGTGTGACACTGGCCAACATAAGCACAGAAGCTCCTTCCTACATGCTTTCAAACATGCCGAAACGAAAGAGAGACAATGATTTGTTCCTTCTAGGTGGCATTTACAATGGATGAAAAGTTTGTGGAGCTGTTGTGGCAACTATACTCCTCCATTTATGATGTTTCCTCGAGGGACTAAGTTACCGCGACAGAGTGAAAAAAAGGGTAAATAAAACATATGTTACCTCAGTTCTCTTTGGAGGAAACCCAAATTCCAGATATGTGTTCACTTTTGGGCTTTTCTGACGACAAAACAACCTGCTAGCCAGTATGTTTACGCTCACTGCACCTTCTGTCAGTCGATAGTCCCGCCTTTTCGATGACAGCACGCGAGCGGTTAAAGACGGCACGTGATGAATGGTCGGGTAGCATCGGGTAGTCTGACATGTTTCTTGTCCACGACACGACAAGATTTTAGGATTCAAAATCGTACAATCTGACACAATGACTATCGTGACCGACAAAAATATTGTGTAGTCTGAACCCTGCATTAGTATCTCAATGTTGACTTATGTCAATGTTTTTGTCTCATAATTTCAACTTTATATGTCAGGGTTTTTTTTGTTGTTTTTTTTTTTTTCCTTAAATGGTTAGTTCACTCAAAAATGTAATTTCAGTCATTAATTAATTACTCACCCTCATGTCCTTCCAAACCCATGTACTTTGTTCGCAAATTAAGATATTTGTGATGAAATCCGAGAGGTTTTTTTTTTTTTTTTTTTTTTATCCCCCATAGAAAGCAATGAAATTACCACAAAGCTTTCAAAACCTTCAAGGTCCACAAAAGTAGTAAAGACATGGTTAAAATAGTCATCGTGTCTACAGTGGTTTAACTGTGACAAGAATACTTTAACAGCAACAAGAATACTTTTTGTGCGCAAAATCAAACCAAAAATAAAGGCTTTATTCAACAATTTCTTCTCTACCGCCATTCTCCTACTCTGTTTACATTGAATACACATTGCAGAGCTTCCGTATTCTACATCAGAACGCCAGCTCATTATTGCCGGCCCCTGCGTCAGAATCACACGCATGCGTCATGGTGTTCACGTGAACAGCGTCGGCCAATAATGAGCCGTCATTCTGACATAGAACCTGGAAGCTCTGCAATGGGTCTTCAACGTAAACTGCATAGGAGAATGACAGGGGAGAAGAAATTTGATTATTTTTATTGTTATTTTTGTTTTGTTTTTGTGCACAAAACGTATTCTGGTCGCTTCATAACATTAAGGTTGAACCACTGTAGTCACGCTGACTATTTTAACAATGTCTTTACTACTTTTGTGAACCTTGAATGTGGTAATTTCATTGCTTTCTACGGAAGATAAAAAAACCTCTTGGATTTCATCAAAAATATCTTAATTTGTGTTCTGAAGATGAACGAAGATTTTGCGGGTTTGCAAACGACATGAAGGTGAGTAATTAATGACAGAAATTTATTTTTTGTGTGAACTAACCCTTTAAAATTACATCTCAATTTTTGACTTATTGTCAACTTGTGTCAAAGTTAACTTTTTTTTGTGTCAACAGTCCATTTTTATTTTTCATCAAATAATTTTAACTTACTATCTCATAAATTTGAGTAGATAATTATGTCATATGATTTACCAAATTATGGCATTTTTATGTGCTAGAAATGGGCACATGCATAAAAATAACACGTCAGTGTGTAAAGAGTAGCGGCATCACTCCGACTGGTGTAATTTCCCCCTGTGAAATGCACACAAAAGATGCTATCAGTCTGTGGCTTCTTGCAGGTGTTAGGCACAGCAAAGCTAATGATTCTCCATCTTATCTATGTGTCAAAAAAAAAAAAAAAAAAGTCAAGTCAAGGTAAATGACATCTTCACAATTAACTGCTCTTTACTTTAATTAGCCTCGCATTGTCAACTAAAATACCTGAATAATGCAAATGATGCTGGTTGTTTAATATTCCGTCAGAGTTCCTTTGAAACAATTTTGTTTTCCTCTTTCTCCCTTCAGCTATATCGTCTCCTGATGAGTCACGATTATTACTGGCGAGTTTGTTCCGCCTGATTAAGCACTAAGCAATGGTAGGCACTTATTTGCTTATTTAAAGGAGAGAAAGGTGGACAGACTGCTGAGATAAAGATGCTACTGAAGCCATGGACTGCTAAAGGGTGACTTGCAGCTGCTGTACCGCAGCCCAGACCACAGAACTGTTTTACATAATTGACTTCACACTTCACAAAATAGATTCTCGCTCTGTAATGGCTAGTCACAAGACCACACCACACGAGACAGAGCAGAGAAAAAGGATACACAACTTAGAAAAACCCAGAAGAAATGGACAGCCTATTGTTTTATCTTCCAATTCATTCATGTTTTTCTAAACCATGAAACATAAAAGGGACCGACATCAAAGCGACATCCACTAATTCTCAATCACGCTCAGACTGAAGTTTTCACAACCGGGAGAAAAGAGTGGAGGCTAAACAAGCACGATAAGATGAAAGTCTTATGAAGGTAAATGATAGAATTTATAAATGTGTATAGAAGACTTTGATGACTAGTTAAAATATATTGTATACAATATTGTGCATGATTCCCTACCAAACAATGTATAGAAAGGAAATGCTATGCAGACATATACAGGAACAGGTTTAAGGCTGCATTATCCCCTCTTCTTTGGATTTCTGTCATTAAGAGCAGATCACAGGGACAATGACAAACTTAAGGTACAGTAGAGACTAATATTCAATTTACAACCGCATTCAAAGTGGATTTTCATGAAATGTAAAGTGGACATTCCTAGCTCATGATAGAAGGGAATGTGACCACGGGAATGAATGAATTGCCTGTTACTTCCATTAGCATGAAGCACCAAGGGTGTCATGATCGGAGTACATGGAAGAATGGTGTGGAATGACATTTGGTTTTGTTTTTCTAATTCGACCACCTTCATCTTTTTTCTCTTTCTCGTGCCATCTTTCTATTCATCTCTCAATGATCCCTCCTAGTCTCTCTCTGTCTCTCTCTCCCCCCACCTGCACTCAGAGCAGTCTGTGAGTCAGCATACAACACACACTGGTCAGTCCGTTGCCATGGTGACGGTGCAAGCTGAGGGCAAAATCGACAGCTTTTAAGAAGCGCAGACGCCGCTAGAATTTAAATGGTCGGCAGCGGCAAAGGCTGCATGTGTGGTGTGTGTGTGTGTGTGTCTTTTTTTTTTTGGCCCAGATTAGCTGCTGGCATTCAAGGAGCCAATCGAATAGTACAAAAAACGTAAGACCTCTGACAACCATCTCTTGATCCTATTCCTTAAATCTAAAGATGGGTACCAAAAAAGGGGCTTTGATTAGCAGGACCAGTACAAAACACCACACTTTCCTCTATGGTCATTCGGATAATCCAGATCGGCACTGCTCAAATTCTCTTGGAACACGATTTTGTTCCTGTGATGTGGCGTATGTATGAATGAGAAAAACAAAAACACACATGAAATACAAAACAAACAAACAAAAAAAATGCATTCGTAAAGGTAATTGACTCCGTGTTTGGCTCTATCCCAGAGAAGCGATGGTGTAAATGTGTCATATTAATTGTGTTAAGACATGGATCACATAAGATGGACATTTTTGGCATTTTGTGAATGCTATAAAACTAAACTTGCTGAGAAGTAAAGCAAAATCCATTTGTCTAGCTATCAACTTAGTGAGCTTAAAATAATAGCTGTGGTAATGCAACCACATCGACCTGTGCTCACTGGTACTGTGAGGAGTTTTCGAAGTAGGCATTTTATGGTCTCAGTTAGTAAATAAAAAGTGAATGTTTACAGGTAAAATGTGATATATAGAAAGGGTAATGTCATAAAATAAATATGGGAATATGGAAATGAAATACTGTACCTTAAGAATTAATGTCCCCTGGTGAGTAATTTCAATGCACTGATTCTGTTTAACATTCAATCCACAATGTAACACCTTCACAAAAGTTTTATTGAAAGCAAACTTGTTTACTTGTAAAAAAAAAAATTACAAAATACAAATTGCAAATCAACAGAAACAAAAGAACACATGACAGAAATTAAACAGAAGCGGGGATGTCTGCAGCTTTAAACAGTTCCACAGATGATACACACTCTACACAGAATGCAGAAGGTTTGTGTCATATTGTACTTGTATGATGCGTGTGCTGCGTCTTGTAAACTAGCCGTTCCTGCAGGACATCCTTTTTACATTGCATCTTTCCATCGTAACAACAAAAGTGATTATTGCTTTAAATACGAACACGCGTCTCACTTTGAACTTCCAATGTACAAACATTAAAAGATGAAGCCACTATCAAAGCAGCTGAGATCTATGATCTATCTTGTTAGTTTTAAACTGTATATTTACAAATTTGGTATAAAAATGTTTGGTGTGTTAAGAATAAATTAAAGGGATAGTTCACCCAAAAATTAAAATTCTGTCATCATTTACTCACCCTCAAGTTGTTCCAAACCAAATATCTTCCTTTGAAGAATGTTTGTAACCAAGAAGATCTTCGCATTGACTATCATAGTGGGAAAAAAAATAATACTATGGTAGTCAATGGGGGACGAGATCTGCTTGGTTACAAACATTCTTCCAAATATCTTCCTTTGTGTACAGCAGAACAAAGACATTCATACAGGTTTAGAACAATTTATGGGTGAATAAATGATGACAGAATTTTAATTTTTAATTTTGGGTGAACTATCCCTTTACGTAAATGTGGCCATTCCACAACAGAACAAAACAAACACCATAGGGGATGAACACACTCACACAATAGCTTCTTATTAACATTCACAATATACAACTTGCATAACAAAAACCTTTTCCAATGATTGTCTCCAAAGGTTTGCTAATAAAATCCAAAATAAACTTTCCTCATTTTTTGGTTTTCTTGTTCAGTACTTAAGAAAAGTGATCTAGTTTAAACGTCAAGTAGCTTTCTATTTACAATGAATGTGACAGTGAGCCTGGCAGAAACTTAATTCAAACATTTTCGATGGCACACTTTGACGTCAGTAACTGATTACAAATCTGCATTAAGCCATTCCATTTATGAACATAACAAAAAGAAGCTACTATTTGCATGCACAATAAATGAAGCTTGAGAAAGAAGGGAGGAATTGCCTGCCATTAATCTGTATAAATAATCTACATGAACTCTGACTAACAGGGTCCAAATAATTAAAGACATTTTTTAAGGGCCTGTCAAAATGTGCCATGGAAACATTTAAATGCGTTCAGCTTACTTGACTGGCCTTCCTGTGTATTTTATTCTATTCAGCACCCTTTCTGTTTTACGCAAAAAAAAGTTTTGCTTTTTAGAATCATTTTCACACTAACAATTGTGCAAATACCTAAAGTAAGCCTAACGAAAGATATCAAAACAATGACTGCTATTATTTGCTGTTTTTCAGGGTAAAAAAATAAAAAATAAGGCACATCTCTTTGGTCTGAAGTTATTACACCACAAATGTGTTTCAAAGGATATTAGAAGCAGTTCTGTTCATCTTTTGAGGGGCAGCAATAAACACTGTCCGACTGAAAATGGCCCTCTCAAAGACAAGAAAAAAAAAATAAAATAAAATAAGACTGAGGTATTGTCTCCTTCATTTAAGTGAGTAATAATTAAATTAATGAAATCATATGTTTCCTTCAGGGAATAAATGATACTACAAAACTGCAAAAAAAAAAAAAAAAGATTGACAAATAAAACAAACTTCTTTCAATCAAGTGATGCTTTGTGATCAGTGCAGCTTTGGTTTGACATTCATTTAGTTCCAGCCCCTAATACATGCCCTTAGTCCACACCATGTTGCTGTGATACCCGTTGCTTTGATACTCTGGGCTGTGGTACTCTGGCCTGTGGTACCCTGTGTGGTACCCTGAGCTGCGGTACCCTGCCATGCTTTCGAAGTCGTCTCCTACCTGTTTGGTGCTATATTTTGAAGAGTTGGCCTTGTAGCTGTAATCCGAATACTGGTCTGAGCCTGTTGAGTTGTTGTCCCCGGTTCCTACAAAGGTGTTGGTGGCCGGCAGGTCCTGCACTGCCTGGTGTTTCTTTGAGGCAGAAGGTGACTGAGGTTGGAGCTGAATGGATGGCAGAGGAGAATTAGACCGATAGTGTCGCCCCAGGTCTGGGCTGCCAGGGGGGTAGTTGAGCGGCAGGTGAATCCTAGGGCTATCGTTGACGCTATCATCCATGAGGTTAAACTTTAGGCCTTTCTGAAGACTTCCCCCCTCATCCTCTTCAGATGGGTTGGCAGGCTTTGGAGCTTTGCTTTTCTTTGCCTTCTTGTTCTTGTTGCTCTTAGGCCCCGGTTTGGGAGCATAGAGGTCTTTGGTCTCCTTCTTGCCAGCCTGGTAGCCACTTTTATTCTCTTTCAGCACACGCCTGATGATCACCGCCACCACAATGATTAGAAAGACCACAAAAAGGCCACCCAAGACTCCAAAGATAATGTTACTGTGCTGGTCATGAGAATAATCTGGATCTCCTGCAATGTCCATTTCAAGTGGGGTATAAAGACTGTGTCCAACAAGTCCTTCGACATGCGAGACATTGCCAATGGTCTCGTTGACATAGATGTGAACCAGTGCAGTCGTGTGGCGTACCGGTGTGCCTCTGTCCTTAACTTTTACTACCAGACGGTGTAGACCAATATGTTTGGATGTGAACTCTTTAGCCAACGTAATCTCACCTTCTGAAGAGATGCGGAACAAGCCATGAGGGTTGCCCCCTACAATACTGAAATCCAGCTCCGAATTTGAACCAATATCAATGTCCTCTGCCTCAACGCGTTCTACATGGGTCTCTGGGCTGGTGCGGGGATCCAAGAACTTGTATGACGAGTTTGAGGGCTTGGTGACGTAAGGAGCATTGTCATTCTCGTCAAGAACATTAATAGTAATGCCAACGTAGGAGGAACGTGGTGGGTCACCTCCATCAACAGCTTTCAGTCGGAAACTGTAGGTACTCTCCTTTTCCCTGTCAAAGGAAATAGTTGAAAGGATGGTGTACGTTCCATTTTGAATCATAAACTTGCCATTGTCTGGTTCTACAAAGATTTGAACATGAGCATTGTCGCCCTCATCGTAATCTGTGACTGTTACCATTCCAACAGGACTAAGGGGAGGCATGTTCTCTTGGACCGAAAAGCTGTAACCATTGAGCATAAATTTAGGGTCATTGTCGTTCCTGTCGAGCACCTTAACAACAACAGTGGCAGTTCCTCTCAAGCTTGGTACACCTTTATCAGCTGCTGCAACTAGAAACTGATAGTGATCTAATTGTTCACGGTCCAACTGGCTCATGACACGTACTTCTCCTGTGTTAGGGTTAATTTCAAAGAGTCCCTCAGGGACTGATCCACCAGTGATACTGTATGTCAGCTCTGCATTAGTCCCACTGTCAGCATCCGTGGCTAACACATCCAAAACCTTGTCACCTGGCTGGTTCTCCTCAGGAAATTCTACCTGGTACAAGGATGGCGAGAAGACCGGGGAATTGTCATTCATGTCTGTCACTTGCACCCTCAGGGAATTTGTGCTGGATAGTGCAGGGTTGCCAGAGTCCACTGCCACGATTTCAATCCTGTAGTCTTTGATCCGCTCATAGTCCAGTAGCGTGGTTGTCTGGAGGAAGTACTTCCTCTTGCGGTCATTGCCAGTTTCGCTAGCTGAACGCAGCTGGAATGGGACATCCCCTGCAACCACACAGGTCACAACTGCATTTTCGCCCTCATCACGATCTGATACCTCCACCAGAGCCACAGCTGTGCCCACAGGCATGTCCTCCGATATGTTAGCAACACCATCTTCATGTGTCACAAGACCAATGCCCCGGATCCTGATCAAGGGCGCATTGTCATTTTGGTCCTTTACTGTGATAGTCACAAGGGATTTGGAGCTTTTTGCTTGGGGACCATTGTCTTTAGCTTGGACGTAGAACTTGAGCATGCTGATTTCTTCACGATCCACCAGCCCCTTAACAAAAATGGTGCCTGTGTTGCGGTCAATACTAAGAAGCCTTTGGACTGCTGGTGGTGCCTGGTGGAGGCTGTAGGTCACCTCTCCATTGGGCCCCATGTCAGAGTCATTGGCCTTCACCTAAATCAACATAACACAAAATGAAAATATGCAAAGCACTGAAACATAAATTTACAAAACAGATTATATAATCACAGGTTTACACATAAGGGTCAATACAGGTGTTAAAATGTTTACTCAGGACCATCAGAAATAGATGTAGCTCATTGTAAGCGGCAATAAATTAGTATGGCAAAAACATGCTTTATACACCGGGAAAAAGACCCAGAAGCTCATCCAAGCTCAAGACTAATTTAGTCTAATTAATAAATAAAGTGAATCTTCTAGGAATTTAATATCAAGCACACCTCAATTGATTTATATATAAAAAAACAGCTTGTGCTTTCACTAATTAGTGATACAATTATGCATAGCAATTGATTATTATTCAGTATTCAATACATAAGAATAGAAATGAAAAATGCATTTACTCAGTGGGGTTAAACATGATTAGACTGTGTTTTGTGTTAATTCAAATTCTCCAAAATTAGCTGTAGTTTTCTAGGTGAAGTCAATTTGAGACATCACTTAAGTTACTCAGTCTTGGCACAGATTTCTACAAATCCTTCATGTCTATCGTGGACCTGGGAATTACTTTAAACAACTTTAAATCAAAGAGTGGCTTGATCAAAGCTTTCAAACAATCAAGATTCCCTTGTCCCTGCTACATCCTCTCCTCTTTCTGTCCTTGGCTGTGTATGAAACATGCATGGTGTTTTAGCCCATGTATTACAGAGAACAGCCTTAATCTGAGTCAGTCATAAGATTATTCATGGTGCTTAACTTATTATTGCTCTATATGAGTCACTCCATTTCATCCGCCATGAAAACTGGGAATTCATTTTATTTAATATATTTGAAGAGCATTTCACTGAACAAGCTGAAACACACCATCAACACTTACAACCCTCTGAAATCATAAAATTAAGCTGTTTTAATACCACTACTGCTTATTTACTTCGGCTTCAAAGAATGCTTATGAGGACTTAGAGGAAAATAAAGTGTTCTGACATGCTTTTTGAATACAACTTGGTTGCATGGATTAATTGCTGACAGAGATTAACAGTCATTAAAATTTTTGTTTTGCCTGGACACTTGCCTCAGATTGATCTTGGAAAGCTTCCAGCTTTCATGGTTATCCTAATCTTAGCAGTGCTTTCATTTCCACAACAGTTCAAAATGTAATTCTCACCGCCAGTCAATACCTCTCTCCTGTTTTGTAAAGCTTGTGTTTAAAGGGACCATGAGGGATCAATCGATTGCCCGTGAAAATATGATTTGGCTTTCCCATTTCTTCCGCTTTAACCCTGTTGTGTGGGAACTGAGGCTAAAGCCCATTGGGATAACTGAGACTTCCATTTACAAGAGCTTGTCAGGCTCTGTATGTTGGGCTTGAGCGCACTTCTATCTCCAGGCTGTCAAATCAGCTCCTATATTACTTATTGCCCAATCTTAAGGTTTAGCATAACATATACTTGCTTACAGACGAGTTCATTGCAAAACTTGCATCATGACCTTATAAGAGAGGGAAGTGTGTATATGCAGTATAATATTGTTTATTTGATGCATTTTTTTGTTTTTTTTTATTTGATTTAATTTACCTCCGTGAATCAGAGCAAATTATTTATATCCACATTATATCAAATATAAATAAATGTATACATGATATATAATTTTAATTTATTAATATTTGATATAATAAAAATATAAAACTATACTAAATACTGCAAAAAGTGTCTAATGCATAAATAATTAAAATACAATAATAATAATAATAATAATAATAATAATAATAAGTAGTAGTAGTAGTAGTAGTAGTAATACTGGTAGTAGCAGCAGCAGCAGCAGCAGTAGTAGTATTATACAACCCCATTGCTGGCATCACAATATAATATTTGTTTAGTTTTAAATAGAAAATACTATTAATTAAAAAAAAATCAATAAATAATAATAATAATAAAAAGATTACTTACTTGTAGAACAGAATGACCCACTGGGCTGTTTTCTGGCAGCTCACCCTCATAGTGTGTCTTCTCGAATCTGGGTACATTGTCATTTGCATCTGTAATGGTGATCCTAAGCAGGGCACTACTCTGGCGAGGTGGAGAGCCGCCGTCGACCACTTTTATGTTGAGGTCATATGAATCTCGCTGCTCTCTATCCAGGTTGCCCAATACAATAAGTTGTGGCAATTTCTCATCTGAGTCTTGTGCCACCTGCAGGCTGAAAAGGTTGGCAGCTTCAGGGCCGGTCGTTAGCGCATAATCTGCAATGCCATTGCTTCCAGAATCCTTGTCGGTGGCCACAGGAATTGCGAATAGCACACCCACGTGCGTGTTCTCAGGGATCGACAATGTCAAGACAGGGGAAGAGAACTGTGGTGTGTTGTCATTCTCATCCAAGATCTCGATGCGGCCTTCAATGAGCCGAGGTCCTGTGCCTTTCATTAGATCTGTAATAGACACCTCAAATTCTAGGAAACAAGGATCGCCCTCAAAAAGGTTGCGACAGTCCTTGAGAGTCTCACGATCGATCGGGGTCTCCGTGGTGTAGATATCCCCTGTTTTGCCATCCACACGGAGGTAAGGAGCACCCACCTCAAGCTTGTAAAGGTGGCCTGTGTCTGGCAGGCCCTGGTCAGCTGCCAAGCTGCCAATTAGGGTGTTGGGCGGCTGCTCCTCGGTCACCTGGTAGATGATGGTGTTGACTACATTTGCAGAGCAACAGAGGAGAAGCAAAATCCACACTAGCATGGCACTCCACCGTGACCACATCACATTGGCACTCTGGCACATCGTCGGTCTGTTGCTGCAAAAGATCAAGCAAACAAACAAATGAGATTAGAGAAACATTCATTCTTCAGACACAGTACTTCAAAGTATCTGACAGTGCCAAGAACCCTGTAAAGCGATGGCAGCCAGAGTTTTATGGTACTGATTCCCTAGGATTTATGATTGATCACCCCTTCATGTGTTGTAAACCTCTTCATTTTAAAGGCAGTAAATGTGTCACAAATAGTTACTTGGGTTTGACCTTCATTCTGCAAACTTCATGTCATGTCTAATTCATAAAAACAACATATGCCCATATTCCTGAGAGATGCATTGGCTAATGGACCCTAAGAGAGGAGGAAGCTAGCAGACAAGTGATGTCCGTTCAAAAAATACTTTTACACCTCTTGATCTACCTTACCCAAGCTATTGATAAACTGTCTCTGCTCTCATTTCTAAAACTATGCCTGGAGTCAACGAAAGGGTGACATCCATCAAAATCAACTTACATGATTCTTCCCCATCTCTCCTAGCCTTACATAGTTTTGGCCCAAAAAAAAAAAAAAAAAAAAAAAAAAAATATATATATATATATATATATATATATATATATATATATATATATATCTAAGATCTAAGATCTAAGGTAGTACAATTACATTTAGCTTTTGGCTCACTCTATGTTCAGCTCATAGAAATATATAAAAAATCTGTTCTTCATTTTATTAATGGCTAGTTTTTATAGTTACCTTTTAGGTTATTTCACCCTCCTTTCTAAAGACTATAATTTATTCTGTAATGAACAAAAAAATAAATAGTGAAAAATTGGGAGCAAAACAACATAGTAGATATCAGACGCAAAAAAACAAAGATTTTAAATTGAATCTTTTGTTTTGATTGATTGATTCATTCATTCATTCATTTGTGTTCACTGCCCACTTCCTTCACACATGTATTGTCACTGTTTTTCTTTTCACCATGTTTTTCTTCTAGCTCTTCTTTTATACAAATGTTTTACTCTGTAAATAAACAGGGTGTGTAAAGAGACAGAATAGTATCCAGACAAATAAAGATTACCATCAAGTTAGGACCATAGAAAAAAAGATAACCAAAAGTAATCTTAAAGACAAATTCACATGTGAATCTTCCATTTCCTGTTTGAGTCTTTAAGTTATTGAACACATGGTCAAAAAGCATGGTTTTCTAATCTTCCAATGGCCACTTCAGCTGATAGCTATTCACAGCAAATGGCTCCCAATTTGTGGCAACATCACACAACCACGAGGGGGTAATAGACAGGGTTATAAAAGGCATCTTGACAACACCACCTTACCAAACATTAACAACCTCAGCGTGAGGTGCTACAAAAGAACATAAAAAAGAAAAATCAAATAAATAAATCAGATTCTGTTAATCCATCACATTTAAGGTCATGTTACTTTGATGTTTCCTACTGTGGTAATTGCAGACCCCTCTAACATATGGGGAATGTTATCCCACCACGCTCCCCATGGCTAATGAGGCAGGGCTGCTAGATTACTGTCCAAAGGAGACAGACACCTCAACTCGACCCAGCGATGAACCAATGGGGGATGTGAGAGCGCTGCCACCAGTTCTGTTCACATTCTGCCTGTGAATACCAAACCTAAAGAATCAAAATCAAAGTCTATAAATGTCGCTTTCCATGAGGTTGGGAGGTGGGGGAATCACAGTATTGTTAAAAAAAACAAAACACAAATATACAAAGAAAAAATGACTGTTAGTAAAATGGACTGTCATTTGGTGACTAATAGGAAGTGGGATCTTCCATACACTCATCAGTATTGATTGGTTGTAGTAGTTTAGTGCATGTTCCATTCAATATTTTTCCATTAGCAAACACATGACAATGAGCCTCCCACGAACAACATTACAAAGAAAAATCATGTGGATAGAGCAACAAAAAAATAGTTAAAGTAACTACAAGAGACACTCAGCACCTCACACACTCCCGTAGAGTAGCAGTTTTAAAGGGTTAGTTCACCCAAAAATGAAATTTCTGTCATTAAGTACTTACCCTTATGTTGTTCCAAACCTGTAAGCCCTTTGGTCATCTTCAGAACACAAATTAAGATATTTTTGATGAAATATGAGGTTTTTTTTATTATTATTATTATTATTTTTTATCTACCATAGAAAGCAGTGACATTACCACAATCAAGGTCCAGAAAAGTAGTAAAGACATTATTAAAATAGTCAATGTGACTACAGTGTTTTAACCGTAATGTTATGAAGCAACGCGAATACTTTTTGTGCACAAAAAAAACAAAAATAAGGACTTTATTCAATAATTTCCTCTCTACGCAGTTTCCGTTGAAGACACAATGCAGCGCTCCCATGTTCTACATCAGTACACTGACTCTGTATTGGCCAGCTCTTGCGTCAGCATCACATGTATGCGTCGTGGTGCACACGTGAACATTGTCGGCCAATATGAGCTGGCGTTCGGACGTAAACACGGAAGCGCTGCACTGCATCAACTGACAGGGTAGAAAACTGACAGTGTAGAAAAAGAAATTGTTGAATAAAATCATTATTTTCGTATTGTTTTGCGTACAGAAAGTATTCTCGTCGCTTCATAACATTAAGGTTGAACCACTGTAGTCACGTTGACTATTTTAATGATATCTTTACTACTTCTCTGTACCTTAAATGTGGTAATATTGTTGCTTTCTAAGGGAGATAAAAAACCTCTCATATTTCATCCAAAATATCTTAATTTGTGATCCGAAGATGAACGAAGGTCTTGCTGGTTTGGAACAACATGAGGGTGAGTAATTAATGACCGAAATTTCATTTTTGTGTGAACTAACCCTTTAATATGCACAAATTAGACACCAACAAATACAAAAACACTTGCACAACTGCAGCCACAAGGCAACGACACTGCAGGGAGAACAATGCACTAATGAGGCTGAAATGAAGGGTGGGATGTGTGACCCTGATCACACATATGATGAGAGCTTGACTCATTTCTTACTAATTTTACAGTCTAATTTTGAATCTGTCGAGACAGACGACTCTGGCACACTTTTATGTGGCTAATTAAACAGCGTGGACTGCAAAAGGAGCTGGAGAGGTGAAAAATACCTCACCTTTAAAGCAATGTATCCCTTATTGTGGTTTTGAACGACCATCTCATGGAGTTGGCATTTCACAGAGATGCGTCAGAGCCTTTGCTGAAGGTTTGTGTTGAATTTTGTACCAAGTGTCGATGAAAAAAAAGGTCAATGTGAAAAAGCAGGGCAGGGACCTAAAAAGCACTAGGTGAAGGATTAACCGGGCTGTAAAAATGGCACTAAAATTAGAAGTTTAAACGTACAACAAAAACAACAAGATCTATATATAGACTAAACCAAAACATCCCATCTTCGTCGTGCACTGGAAAAGTCAACAAAGCTCAAAAACATTCTCGCAACATGAAAACCGTGTGAATCTGTTTGTTGCGGTGAAGAGTTTGAGAAGCTCTCACGACATTCGCTCTCAAGGGCCCGGCGTAAAGAGTCTGTGTTAAAGGGTCACTGTACACTGGGAACCCTAATGTTGGCTGTAGACATCCTTTCCCACACTCTTCTGTGAATGTGAACACACACATATATGTCTGTGGGTGTGTAAAACTTACACACAAGATCTAAAAACAACCACAGCAAAGGAATGTCAGTGTGTGTTTGCAAGCAGATGCTCAGGAAAATACAAAATCCTAGGAAAAAAAAAAAAATGAAGGTCATAAAAAAAAAAAAAAAAAAATACTGAGCGTGTATAAGTATATGAAATATAAGGGTGGCAACAGCTCAGGCTTTTGGCTAAGAACTTTCCTTTGTAATGGAAATGCACAAGTGCATATGAGTGGCGTGCCTTAACGACAGCAACATTTACAACACACATGAGGCCTTAACAGATTCAAATCAAGCACTGCTACATAGCAGACAGCTTTTCTTTCAGTTGCAGATTGTTAGCACTTCACCTTCACACAGGTACACACTAAGCCGAGCCATTACAATGACAATGGGCCGTCGGTGGGGCTTTTCTTCACATCCGAGTTTTGATCGTTGTTATTACATGGTCAGAGACGCAATTTATGACAGGCCCTAAATCAACACGCACCGTCCACCTCTCTAATAACGTCTTCAAATACGGCATCGTCGAGCCACGGCTAAGATCTCCTCGCAGGGAGACAGGCGTCGCCAGAGTGCGGTATTTATGACTACTGTCATAATCCTATGAGAATTTATTCTCGGCTCTCAGGCTGTGTAGCCTAATTCATCTTGTACTGCTGTGTATAAGCTGGATGTCATTAATATAATCAATAGCTGTGAGACGCATGAATCGGAGTTCCCTCTATGGAGCCTCACCATCGGCTCTTTGCGGATTATTCACAGTACATTTGGTCAGAATTTTTGCATCTGCCTTCAGGGGAATGTGGTTTCCCTCTCATTTCCTGTCCGCAAAAACCACATTATGTTCATTTCACACCTGGTCTCTATTAACAACATCACCTACATCTCTCCGTCTTTTTCATTCATATGCACACCATCATTTTTTGCCCTCCTGTGCCCTCTCAGAGATGCACTCATTCATATATATATATATATATATATATATATATATATATATATATATACTGTCGAGAAGGCTATTGTTTTGTTGCGCAGGGGGAGGTTAACAGATTTAACGGGCTAATTACTATTCTAAAGCCTCCCCCGCTGACATGCTTTAAAATTGCTGTATGATTTTCCCTCTCTCTCTCTCTCTCTCACAGTCTTGCTCTGCTTCTTTCCTCTTTAGAGACTTGTAACGAGGAATTCATCATTGTACCAACGCTCACCCTTCCTTTGCCAGCAAAAAAAAAAAAAAAAAAAACCCATGGGAATATAAGGATGGCATACCTCTGCCAAGACACCCCCAGGTGGCATCCAGCTCAGCGTGAAACTGCAAGGTGATTCTAGAGAAAATAAGCAATGAAAGCATTTACGTAACCGTCGTAGCAGGAGTCGGATTCCTGGACGAGGCACAGTGGTGGCACTGTGTCATGGTAACGCACTAACGAGTCCTTAGTAAATG
Organism: Megalobrama amblycephala; assembly: GCF_018812025.1. Taxonomy (NCBI): domain Eukaryota; kingdom Metazoa; phylum Chordata; class Actinopteri; order Cypriniformes; family Xenocyprididae; genus Megalobrama; species Megalobrama amblycephala. The sequence continues at coordinate 12,990,992 of NC_063066.1, read as the reverse complement.
ATTGTTCTAACCCCTCCCCATCCTGGTTTCGATGCGATAATTAAAGAATTAAATTAAACCGCTGACATTTATGAGGGTTCAGGAGTCAGCTCTTGTCTGAAGCCAGGAGAATGATTGACTCAGAAGGACGTAAGAGTGCAGCATCTGTCATAGGTTAATGGTTAACTCAACCGGCTCAACTGACATTTTAGTACACACCTGAAGTGTTTTTGTAAAATACAGCAGAAAAGCCGAAAAGCTATTTGCTTATAGTTACATGAGGTGAGCCGATAGACTCGCCAACTGAATAATGCTGCCAATTAATCAGCAAGGAAATTGAAAAAGCGTGTAGTGACCTCCTGTGAATAAAATACATTCATGTTCACTCATTCTCATGGAGACACATTAAGCCACCTGAAACCACACAAATGAGCTAAGACAAAGTACGATAACAAACACTAAACAATCACATCTTAAATACTGAGTGCGCTGTGATTCTAGACTTCGATGCCAGCACCCAAAGCCACAGAGTTGAGTTCACGTGAGCTTTTGTCCTTGACTGCAGCCATCCAGACTCTAAGGGCCACCAGCTCCACGGCGCTCAGTGACCCGTTCAGGATGGGTGGTCCAAGGCCCCCCTCCCAAGCCAAGTGCAAGGCACAGAGGATTACTTTAATTATTTCATTCAGCCATTGTGGGGCCAGATTAGTCTGCGCCCGCTTTCAGACGAGATGAACTGCTGCCCCGCTGCTGTCTACCAGGCTGTTACACAGAGAGAGCTGGCCAGTCACAAGGCTGGCACACAAACTCTCACACACGATTACACACGGCTAACATACACACACACACACTGATAGCATAGACAAAGACTGGAGGACTGCTGCTACTGTTATGGGTTAAACAAACACAGAGGTTGTTATAAAATCAATAAAATAGGTATAACATTTGTACTTAATGTATGCGTATTTGTTTTGTAACTCTAAAAATGGGAAGATAATGAGCAGTAAAGCTCAACAATGGGTCATATATTGTTATTTAGCTGTTTTGACCAATATACATTATTTTTTTCCCTCAAACAATATAAATGTACAGTAGCTATATTAATTGACTATACATGAAAGATTCTGTATGTTGACTTGGAAGCAATGAAACTGGAAGATATTTGTATTATGTACTGTAAAACTGACCCAAGAACACAGAAATGCTGAAATGTCTCATTTCATATTGGTCGTGTAAATTTACATGTAATTTCCAACAAGACCAATTTAAAATATTTACACCAGGATACATGGAATACAGTGACAGGCTAACACATTTTAACCTCGAAGAAAACATCTCTATGGCTAAAATGTCCTAGTCTAGTCGCTTACACGGTGAAGTTTCGGTTCACTCGAACGGTCATCTCAAATTAAGAATTTTCTTTCTCTCTGCCTCACGCTCTCTCTCTCTCTCTCGAAGTGCCTGTGAGGAGTTTCGTTTCCGCTTGTTTCGCTGGACTCGCATACTCGGTATGGAGCGCTTACGCCCATAAAGTTAAGGACAGTTTAATGACGCGACACAATCAACAGAACGAAATGCAAATTATTCAATGTTTTGCAACAAGGGAATTTCTATAGAAGATTTACATGGCGCAATTAGTTGAGGTTGACAGAGCACATATGTCCAAACGTAAACAAAAGAGCTCTTAAGCAAATCACTAAAAGAAAGCTAAATATCACTTAAACGTTCTTACCTACATGTAAAACATGTACTCCCCATACCAGTAAGAACCAAAGTTCAGTGGTCTGTATTAGGTCTATATTAAGTCTTTATTAGGGGGTCAGCGCGCCCCCTCCCCCATCCCATAATTTAAATCGCATTCATCCATAATCGCAGGCGTTGATAGTTTCAGTAGGCTCCGTTAAAGAAACTGAGGGGGGGGGGGGGGGGGAGAACGTGCATATGATATCCACAGATCAATACTGGAACGGCGCGAGAAGCTCGCCCAAGTGCCGGTGTGTGCTTGTGCTGATGCCTACAGAACACGATCTCGATGAGAGAGGAAGGGAAATGACTTTTACCTGCGGATGAATGCGCTCCGAGCTAGACCAGATCATTTGCAAGCAATTGTGGGCTTCTGTACAAGTTTACATCCGGCTGAACGCTTTGCCTACAGATGAACCACTGAAAGATTCGGTATGTCCGATCACAGATGGGCGGAATGAAGCCCAAGCCTTTAGTGTTTTCACACCTGTCTCTCTCAGCCGGACCAGACGAACAGGTTTAAAGTAACCCGACGACGGGAGCGGCTAGAAAGACCGGATTCCGCTGTTATGACAGGCAACGCTTTCGCTTGTTTTGTCACAATGACTGGTGACTTGAGTACCAAGGAAGGAAAATAGTGCTGTCGTGAAATGTTGACTAGTTGACATTCTGCGGGTAGAATTAACGGCAGCATTTTTTTTTTTTCAGCCATCACGCAATGAGTCGGAAAAGTAGAGCTACGTGAGAAATGTGCAAAAACAAGTGCAACAGGTGTTGTGGGAGCGAGCAATAGCTAACCAAATAAGATAGCTGCCTAAACGTAAGGGTTTACCCATAAAAGCGCACAAAAATATTTAAATTAATGATTAGGTCTACAATAAACAGCGCTTGAACAAGTTGCAAGTAAGCGCATTTCCTGTAAGGGTTTGCTCTCAGAGGGTTTTTTTTTTTTTTTTTTTTTTTTTTTTTTTATGGACGGACGTTCTCGAGCGCACAAGAAAGAGTTTAATATTACACATGACAACGAGGAATCGATTAAAATCTACGTGAAGCTCCACTGGCCGGCACTTGAGCTAGATGAAGATGTTATAGGCTATGTGGATCCATTGGTAAAGGGCTTATTTTCTATATGTGGAAACAAGCGTAGATTGGCGATCCACTCGAGCGCTCGGTAGAAAAATCTTTTCTTGTAAAAAAATCAATAGCAGTAGTGTAGGGAAAACATGTCACATGTGCGCTAATCAGCTCTAAGGACAATCGGGGTCGATGTTAACTTGAGATATCGATAAATTTCGCGCAGCACTTCAGTCATTTGCTCAGCGTTTATTGTAACGAAAAATCCAACAATCACGCAACCTTGTGATAGTAGGCTATTCGTGTGGTATTATATTTCCGTCACAATCATAATTTATACACTTGCACAGACACACACATATAGACTACCTCTCTATAAAGAAAAGTATCTCTACATCTCCTAATGTAACCTCATTCTCTGTTAAGGACCAAATGAGAGCGCGTACATTGGCAAGAGATAAAATGGGTAAATTTGTAAATATCAATAGCAAAAAATCTCATATACCTTAACGGATAACTCCTCTCAGTTGTTGATGAAGTCGGACCGAGAGCCGCGTTCCCTTTCCACACCACAAATCAAGCGCTTTGGATATCCAAAATTCAGCACCACCGCAATCCTGTCGATACAAAAACAGCACCCTTTCCGCTGTCAGCTCTCGTTTTTCCTTAAAATTCCTTTTTTTAAACACGTAGAGTCCACTAAATTTGCAGCGCAAAGTGTCACGTCATAAAATAAGAGCGCGCAACTTGGCTGATGGTGGTTACGCACATTAGAGAGAAGTGTCCTCTCTTTGAGCACGATAGGAAACCCCGAACCAGTGCTACTCCGGACAGGGCTCACAGCATCCCGAAATGTCCAATTCCACACGACAGCATCCTCCAAAACTTCAGCCCTCAGTCCACAACTGTCTGTGTATAAAAGTGAAAACAGAAAAATCTTCCAAGGCTTGGCTGTCCGGTAGTGTCCAATGCGCGTGCTCTCATCATCAGTTCACCACTCAGCTCGCGCTCTTGCCGCAGCTCAACGCGCGCGTCTATACTGTGGATAGCCTATGTGAGAGTGAAGTGATTTCCGACCGATTGCGCTCTCGCTCTCCCCCTCTCTCACTCGCTCGCTCGCCGAGTCCCTCATACAAGAACATCATTTTGAATCGTCGAGGGCGGAGCTTTTTTAAGACGTGCTTGTGTGGACTCCACAACAAAACCTTATTCGTATTTACACAAACATTACCATGTCCCAGTGTTGCCATGTCCGCGTATTGTAAGCGATCAGGCTTGGTTTTGTCATAAAAATGCTAATAAATATGAGCAGTCGCAAGTTGTGTTTTGGGGGCTCCATTGGAACGCAAGAGCGTTTTGGTTAAAATGTGACCAACTGCTAATTGCAGCTGTCATTTAGCGTACAGTTTTAGTCATGCTCTATAATTCCCACATCCAAATATGAACAACTTTATAGTATGCAAATGACTATGATGTCCAAAAACACTTGAAATTGTATAGTCTAGATGAATAATACCCAAATGATACGTTTTGACGTGTTAGTGCTATCAAGAAAGTTGTTCCTCTTGGTTAAATTGTGCAACACCCAAAGTAATTTATTATTAGTAAACAAAAAGCATACGGGTCAAAGGACAATGGCAACATGGTGAACGCAATATGTGATGTATTTATACAAAACACAAAATGTGCTTCATCAACACTCAACACATTCCCAACCACTGATGAATATATTAATGTAGGCTACCATTGAGACTTATTAATCAACTGAAATGTGCAATTGTATATGCAACATATATAAATTATTTTTGTAAATTGATTTAATTTTTGAAAATAATCTCATTTTGGTGAGGGAAGTCACTTTGGGCTTTCTTGTTTCTCTTCTGTGATCTGGCAACACTGCAAAGAGGGATACTTTGCAGGGAGAAAAACTTTGGGATGTGTCACATAACCCCATGGAATAACCTATTATTCCTGTATTTCCGTCCCCTATTCAATCCCTGAAACGCTGCGCGCGCATCCCCCTTGCAGGTGCAATTCTCATACTCCTTATCTCCAAGTCATTTTTATGACCAATAACAAATATTAACATAACAACCACCTTTCAAAATATATCTTATTAAGAAGCATGCTATTAGACGCGTTGTCACTCTACCAAATGAAGGTCTCTATCGTTTCATCGAAACTCAAAACCAAAATTCACAATAGTCGCGCATGAGAGTTGCGATTGCAGGCACGACTGAGTCATTTACGGCTAAATGTTTCGTCTCGTCGCCGGTTTCAGTCACTCTCTGCTTTGTTTAAAAGGGATCAGCTGCGTCAACACACAATGTGAAATGACATTATGTAGTTTATCACGCTGTCATGAGGGCACTAAGTAGGAGGGAGAGGGAAAAAATCCCAGATCCATAAACACAGGAGCGCGGCAGGAAATGTTCATTGTGCTCTTAGCGGCATCTAGAGGTCACAAGTGGAATAATTATTACACACACTGAACCTTAGGTTTACCCGTGACGGCGTACACGAAATAAACTGAAACGTGTGCTTACCCTTGTACTTTTTTTTGTTGTTGTTCTTTCATAGACAGCTAAGCAATTTCACCATCTGGTTACATCTAATGTGATGTACATTACTAATGTGTCTAAAATTGTTTAGTGGGTTTGAAGGGGGCAATAAAAAACAATATTATCTTTTTATTATTAGTATTATTAGTATTATTATTAGTATTATTAGTATTATTATTTTAAATAATGCCAATCAAAAACATACAAACGTCAGATTATGGAACATTATAGACTATGCATTTCAAAGTTAGCAAGGGAGCATATTGAGTGCTGTAGCACATTTTCTAGTTTAGAGGCATGCTTGTCACACATGTAGCTCTTTTGTAAAGTTTTGATGTTACAAAGTCCCAGGGTCACAACACTTCCTGGTTTCATGTGGTGTAAAATTAATATCATAAAATGTGTATTAAAGGCATACACTGTCAGATGTGTGCCCCAGTACACACTATATGCAATATAGCTAACACGGAGTCAAAGCACTATAGAGACATTTGACATTTTGTTCCGTTTATTCAGTACAAGACTTTCTGCCGACCCACAGTCAGAGGTTAGCAATTAGTTAGCCAGGCTTTCAAACCTTGGTCACTTCATCTTAAACTAAAGGCTATAGGGTACAACGAGGCTATAGGCAAACCTTAAGAAAAAGAAGATGCATTTACTATGCCCATATGATTGCAGAAAAAATATATGTGTTTGTACTGAACATTTCTGGAGCAATAGAAAATAAATCATAAAAGTAGTTTATTTTGTTTAAAAAATCTTATGAGGTGGCGAGGGGGCATTTTACACCACACACGGGGTAAAAGGCTCACCAGCATGGCATCTTGAAAAGCGGATGTTTTGGAAAGTGCTACGGCAAGTGTTTGTGCCATATTGTGGTTTAGAGGAAAATAAAATCAAAGGCACCTTTTACCCTACTGTGAAAATTCAAAACTCTTTGAGTTGTGATGATAATGGTTTTGTCCAATGTGGATGCTTTTATAGTTTTCTTTATAGTTATCGTTCTTGGTGTGAACAGGGCTTTAAAGGGTTAGTTCACCCAAAAATGAAAATTCTGTCATTAATTACTCACCCTCATGTCGTTCCACACCCGTAAGACCTTCTCGGAACACAAATTAAGATATTTTTGATGAAATCCGATGGCTCAGTGAGGCCTGCATCGCCAGCAAGACAATTAACACTTTCAGATGCCCAGAAAGCTACTAAAGGCATATTTAAAACAGTTCATGTGACTACAGTGGTTCAACCTTAATGTTATGAAGCGACGAGAATAATTTTTCTGTGCCAAAAAAAACAAAGTAACTATTTTATTCAAAATATCTAGTGATAAGTGATTTCAAAACACTGTTTCATGAAGCTTCAAAGCTTTTCAAATCAGTGGTTTGGAGCGTGAAAGTCACATGATTTCGGTAAATAAAGTCATTATTTAGTTTTTTTTTTTTTTTTTTTTTTGGCACACAAAAAGTATTCTCGTTGCTTCATAACATTAAGGTTGAACCACTGTCGTCACATGAACTATTTTAACCCTTTGAGCGGTACGGTCCCACATATGGGATTTTTATTTCTGTGCCCCTGGGCGTACGGTCCCACATATGGGATTTCGAACGTTCAGCGACGTCACATAACTGCCAGATTCAAACTGTGTTTTCGCGCTCTGGCCGCGTTATAGATCAAGAGATAATTTATAAAGGTTTTTAAACGACAAAACGCACTCACTTACACATATTTGAGGATCGCAATATATGATAGTTGATGACATGGTAAGCAAGTTTGTTAATATTTTAAATAAACAAGGAAAAACAAAATAATAGCGATCCATCTGTCATACAGTGTTATTGTGGCTGCGTTCAGTGCTCGTGACACGCATGACGCGTCGCTATGGAAACATTAAAGGCAAACGTTCTAAAATAATGGTCGCCTTAAAAAAACTCACTCTGGGGGGACAGTTAGGCTGCGTCCGAAATCGCATACTTCCCTACTATATAGTATGCGAAAAACAGTATGCGAGGCGAGTAGTATGTCCGAATTCATAGTATTCGAAAAACAGTAGGCGAGAAGTACCCGGATGACCTACTGCTTCCGCCCGAATTCTGTAGTAGGCATTCGATGGACGCTGCGCTATCCCGTGATGCCACAGGAGAGGATTCTTCATATTCGAAAATGGCGGAAAGCGGCGATATGCAGCTCATTCAAGTCCTTAAGTACCTCAGGGAAAAACGGTGTTTATTGTGGTTAAATTGCACTTGTTTAACATTATGTAAGTAAACGGCTGACTTATTGAAAGTTTAAACAATGTAATGAGAAGATTAAGAGTTGGCTGTAAAAAGATGTTTAATCATTATTACTGACAGCACATCAAGCTAACGAACAGGTCGAGATAACGTTACATCCGCTTGTTAACACTGTTTTATTTAACGGAGACGTTCGTTGTTAAGCAGTTTAATGAGATTAGAAAACTTAACGGACAGCAACATTCAGGCGGCAGTAGTTTATAGGGCTCACAGTTTGTAGTTTTTTTTAGAATATGTATTTTATTATCATTGTATTTATTTGTATATATTGTATATAATATTTAGGCCATGTTGTGTATTTCTCTCGCCCTCTCTGTCTATCTACACATTATTTATTTATATATAATGTATTCAAGTTTGTTTATTGATTCATGTCTTGTGTTTCTGTGTATTTTTATATGCATTCATTTTTAACAATAAATTACTTAATTTCGTTGCTTCAAATCAGCCTCTGTCGTGATATTCACAGATGTATTTTTATTCTGAGGTAAAATTTCCTAGCTAAATAGGTGATTATACTTTGACATATTTAAATTTTCGCGCTGTTGTGAGGACGCATGACAAGTGACAACATTAACATGGCGGATGTAGTACGTCCGAATTCCATTCATACTACCCATTTTCATACTATATAGAACGTACTGTTTTAACGGTCGGGAAGTACGTTCAAATTCAAATGTAGTACCTACTCATGTAGTATGCGATTTCGGACGCAGCCTTAGAATATTTTAAACTCACGCTCGAAAGGGTTAAATACGTCTTTAGTAGCTTTCTGGGCATCTGAACGTGTTAATTATCATGTGGAACGACATGAGGGTGAGTAATTAATGACAGAATTTTCATTTTTGGGTGACCTAATCCTTTAATATGGTTTCCAGTCTTCCATAAGGAGAGTGGTCTGAAATAATCTACATTTTGAGACAAAAGGTCCAATCCGGGGTTTGCAAATGAACAGTCCATTAGCAAGTTCAACTCAGAGTTGCATTGAAGGGAGAATGAATCATATCATGATTCACTCCCTGTTGAATGTGACTTGACTTTGAGTGTGTTAAACTGGCTGATGGACTGTTCATTTATGAAGTGCCGGTTGGTCCTTTTGTCTCAAGATGTAGATTATTTAAATTCAGAGACTAGACTTTCCTCATTTCCTCAGAAGAATTACAGGTACAGCACTCTGAAATTAGTTCACCTGCACAGCTGAGCTCAGAGAATGGAAGCCTCACACTTTTCCATTAAAAAAAAGATTGTTTCTTCTCATCTGTATAACCAGGAACGAGAGGATTATTTGCCACCATTAATAGCGTGAAAATGAGCACGTTGTCATTCAGAGAGATTGTTTCATGATGAAGTTGGACGTTTTCTTGTTCGTTCAGTAATTTTGGAGGAATGTGAGGCCTGCCGTGCTTTTGCCTTTCAGGTGTTTAGAAGTCTGTAATTAATGCATGTCAGTTTAAAGCATGGCAGACTTCGGAATTAGGGGTCTCGCCTTTTGGACGGAATGAACAGACGCAAATGCATTGAGAGAGAAAAAAAGGAAGGAGGTATAACACAGACGCACAGGAGTCACACTTGTGGATGAAGCCACAGGCAGCAGGAAGTGCTTTGAGTAATCCGTACTAATGAGACAGTGTACCTGCTTACTGTCAGAAAAATCTAGACAGGCACACATACACAGACTCCTGCGCTCAAGTTTTTAGCTACACACCTTGCTGACTCATTTTGACGTACCACAGCCGCATGAATGCATTTTTGCCCTTTGACTTCAATTTCAGCCTAATTTCGATTCTGGTCCACGGTGAGCTTTGACTCTTTGGTATGGGCGAGAAGGCAAAGCAGGCATTAGAGATTTGTATCAGGAAGGAAAAAAAAATGCCTAATTTAGCACTGGCCCATGAGATAAGAGCTCCGTCAGCTTATCATAGAACAAACAACCATCAGACCCGATCCCCCTGATACGCCACTGTTATTAACTCCAACAAGAGGATGAATAATTCAACATGTTAATCTCTCTTAACACACACACACACACATGCGCGCTCCCACACACATTAACATTTCATTTGGAAACACACGTGAATGCATGGACACAGGAAGGCTTATCTAATGATAATGTAAATATTTGTGTGCCTCTTTGTTGCCCCACAAGTGTGTGTACACGTATGTTCATAGAAGTGGACACTTCACTTTTGTGCGTACTGTTGCAAGCCAGCTGAGAGGGACGGCTGTATGTCACAACTGTAATTATGTGTGCTGGAAAGATCTTACTGAAGATGAAGTGTGTCTGGTGCCGCTAATGGCGCTGAAATTATGCACTTTACCTTTGCTAAGTTCTTTCAAGCAAACATGATGACAGTTTCTAAACACATTTCAAACACTCCACCCGTCTTTCATTGTTTGGACAATGCAAATGTCCACACCCGTTGTTGGGTCACTCAAACTAACAGATTGCTGAGAGGACAATGAGATGCATGCAATCCATAAGAACTGCACTAGTGAAAATGTTGTCAAACTAGTAGGAGACACTTTAAAGTCTGCCAAAATAAAGTCTGTACTAAACTGCCACTTCAAGTTTGAGCCAACAAAGACACATATTATTTAATATGTGTTTCTAAATATGGTGATTGCATTTGCAGTTCATCAATAGCTCATTATACATGTATTTTTTCTGTTTGCAGTAAGTAATTTCATTCTTGTCATCACATATCGGTAATCTTTACAACAAATAGATACATTTTGTTACATTGTGAACGGTTATATAATATAATATTATAATGGTTATATAACTACCAGATTACTTCCTCTAAACTTGATCACCTTTTCATTGTTCATGTTCTGTCAGTCACTTAATTTTTTGCTTGTAAAGTTTTACTCTTCATTGTGCTGGTTCTCCAACTGAGCCTCCATTTCTCAGACAATCTTTTGCTCTTTTCTAGCATAAGTCTAAGGAGGATCTGTGTCTTTTAACAGTTATTAACTAAATTTTACACAAATTATTCATATAATTATGAAATATATAACTCAATACAATCTATAACTCAATACAAAAAAAAAAAAACTCTATACATTTTTAGAAAGTGTAAAGAAATAGAACAGTGAAGGAAACTCTAGGTATAATTCTAGTTGGGAAATAATAATTTTGAACTATTTGCAAATAATATTTGTATGAATTTGCATTAAAATATGTACACATATACTTTTATCTGTATGCCAAATATCCAATATGTCGAAAACATAAAACGTTTTTTTGTCTCGTCGCACTCGGTTAGGAATTACATGAATCATGTAAATTTTCCATTCAAAAAGGCCATGCTTGAGAATAAAGTCGAGTAGTCGAGTAGTGCCATTCATCATGTAGAAACTAGTAAACGTGTGAACAAATGACCGATTTCAGCCGAGGCTTCAGTGTCTGTTGATAGTGTAGGAGGAGGCGAATTCTAGAGAGCATTTGATTGGACCGAAGATTTGATGAGAAACTGAAGTGCGATGTGATGTCATCATGAAAATGCGTGATCCATTTTAGCGGAAGTGAGAGACTGTAAGTTTCGAATGCTTATATCTCCTAAATGCGAATTTTGTCATTAGAACACATCCGCTTATTCATAACATTAGAGCTAACATATTCATACTAAAAGCTAAAAAAAACTTACATTTTTACACTTTAACCTTGAGAGCTGTAATAGTAAAACCGGTATTATATTTGTTAAAAGTTTTCGAGAGAGTAATACTTAGCCATTTCATAGGCAAAGATGTTAGCCAATCACAGCAGTGGGCGTTTACACCGAAGCCTCACAGCAGACACGCCCCTTCAAACAGAGGGCTAAAATCAGCGTATAGGAAAAATGGATTTTATTTCTAAATTATGAGAATTTTTGATGAAAAAAGTAATTTTTGATCAATTTAAAGCATACTTGCATAATAAAAGGCAATCATTTCTTTCAAAATAAAATCTTACTGACCTCAAACTTTTGAACAGTAGTGTCACCCTTATTTTCCAATGAACATGTATAATATCAGTAAAACAAAAACACCAACATCATTGAAACACACATTTCAGTTGTCATAAACTAAAGAGTTCACAGTACCACAGTAAATGCGTTGTAGAAACAACAGGGACAATTGTGTTTACCTAATCTAGTGTTGTCATTAATCGCTTCCAAATAAGACTTCTCTTTTCAGATGACAATAAGAAAGCAATTGCACAAACTCTAATTTACGGTCTTCACAGTTTTTAATCACGCTACTGCATAATTGAACATAATGCTTTGCAATGTCACAATTCATTCCAACGCACATTAGAATAACATCCATTCATTTTTTACTGAAAACTCCATTTTAATTCTATCAAATGTTCTGTAAAGCTTGTCTAAGTTAGCAACAGTTACCAAGGAGGGTGGAGCTTAGCAAAGGGTCAATTGTAAATCACTCAATCTCTTCTGTGTCTGTTCTCAGAATTCTCTGCTGTTAACGCCTGTTGACGCTGAAGGGAAATCATGCAGGCGTGTGCATCAATGTGCACATGAAAGAGCCATTTTCACATATTGTCTTGTGTTTCATCAAGTTGTTTGTTCCCAGGAGCATCAGTCATTTTGTTGTTGTTTTCAGAGGTAATTTTTTTTTTCTGGCCAATTGCCAACATTTATTCATCCATGACGCCAGAAACCAACCTGGACATTTAGCTAGTCAAAGGCCACGGGTAATTCAGGTGAGCAGTTATTTTCACAGGCACCGAGCAGGTCAGAGCACAACGCGTCTACCGTGAACACTTCTATTAATTCAGTTATTCACGAGCCCATGAGACTCGGAGCGGTCAAAGTTACAAAGCACTCAAACGATCAAAAAGCACCTCGGGCTCACTTGAGCGATCCTCCAGAAAGTTTTCAAGAGAATGGTGACCTGTGTTTAATCAGTGAGAGAGTTCATCTCAGGGGATGCTCTACGGGTGTAATTTGTTTTTTTTCCACCGTGCAAAACCCTACTCGCTCACAAAACCCCTTTAGCCAGCGAATGTGGGAACCAACCACCCATATCCTCCATCTCGGCACGGCCGCCCTCCTCTCAACTGATTCCTGACTGACATTTAGATAAAGGTGAGAGAGAAAGGCCCAGCTGAGCCGGTGCCCGTCACCAGGGTAAATTCACTGCGCCCTTTCAGCGACTCGGAAGTCAAATTATAGCTTGCGGTCTGACATTTCCATTGTATTGGTAGAGTGCTGTTTTATTCTTCTAATTAGGCCATTAGGTACATCACTGATCTTGCGCCTAGAGATGGCCAGCACTAATAAAGAACAGAGAAACTCTGAGATAAAAGAGAAGCGACAGAGAGAAACTGAGGGGAGAGATGAAGGAAGAAAGCCAGATAGATGTGTAAAGGGAAACCAGGAAAGGACAGGAAGGAAGCCCTTGTAACAGCAGCCCTGGCAAACCGAAGTAGAGACAAGAGCTGTGAACTGAAAGCGATGAATAGATAAAACACAGAGAGAGAAAGAGAGGAACAGAGATATGAGGGAAAATCATGGAGGTGGAAGGATATAAAGGTGAATATAGTGAGTGGACAGAGAATGATTTTAGAGATTGAATCAGAGAGGGAATCTAGGAATGAGTTCACAGTGGCACAGATGACAGAACAGAGTGTTCTGTACTCTACTGTACATCCACCATGGGATATTTATACATACTCACTCAAATATCACTCCCTCTGGATAATTGGACACAGCTTTTGATGAAATATCAAACCAGCTCCTGAGGTTGGACTTTTTAGGCCTTCCTGAATACTGTAAGGTCCTGTAAACAGCCAGAAATCAGGTTGAGAACCCTTACAATCTCATATTCCTCCTTGTCTTGTCATATTTAAGCATATGTAAGCTTAAAAATAAACATGCTACATAAGGTTAGCATGTGGTGAAACTCAAAGAACATCATAGACTGAGCCAGGTGGGGGAGGGAGGATGCTGAGAGGAACATGGCCGTTGCCATGGATGGTTGTAGGATGTAGAAAGACAGAAAGATCATTAGGGGCTTTCGGACTGGAGGAACATTTTTTATAATTCCAAGAACTATTGGCGAAACTAGTTGGAGAACTAAATTAGCTCCTACTTCAGAGTCGGACCTAAACCAGCACTATATGAACTACTAGTGACGTAAGTGTATTTGATCGGCCAAACGCATGCGAAACACCGGCACCCGCCATTTTAAAAAAAGCAGTGTACACGCACAGTTTAAAGCCTATATATTTACTCCACAAACTAACTCTACGAACATGGAAAACTTTGATAGATGGACCTCTCGAGTTAAGAAAAAAATCCAACGCAACTTTGAGGGGACCAAGCGAAACATGATTATGTATTTCTGATCAGCTAGTGACACTGGACATCAACCAGATGGCAAATGCTAATACTTTTTCATGTACTGTCTTCTTTCTTTTAATAACAGTTCTAATAGCATATTAGACAGGACTGTTAAACACGTCGTAAACTAATGAAGAGGAAGAATGTGAGCGCTGTGTGCATTCTCAGCACTGTCACAATAAAGGTCCGTCATGCTGTCAAAATAAAAGTCACAACAACAAGCACAGCTTACGTCACTTCATAGTTCCTACTGGCGGTGCGAACGCAAGCAGGAAAACTGCCCTAGGGGAACTATTAGTTCTCGGGGAATCACCCTGATGGCTAGTTCCTAGAATTACCTGGTACAAAAGCCCCTATTATCTTCATCAGGGGTTTTCAAACTTTTTGATTGCAATAACTCTCAAATATGAGTGAATGTGAGGCCCTAAAATATAAATGTTTTCTATTTTAATACATTTTAAAACAAATTATTCCTGTGAGGGCAAAGCTGAATCTTCAGTAGTCATTACTAGTCTTTAGTGTCTTCAGAAGTCAATAGTACTTTTATCACATAGAATAAAACTAAATAAATGACTAAACATACTAGAAGTTTTACATTTTTAAAATTTTAAATATTTATTAAACTGCAATTAATCACGATTTCTGACCTGTTAAATATATTTAATCAATAATGTATTTTTCCCCTTACATTTTTCATAGACCTTCATTGCAGTCCATGGACGCCAGTTTGAAAACCTTGCTATAGATGATAGTATTACATCAGAAAATATATAGTAAACTGCATGCAAGGACCTCTATATTCTTAGATTCAGTAATCAGTTTCCCAGCAATAACGTTCAAAGCTTACCACGAAAGCCTTTCATGTTATCTGAAAATCTCAGTGTAACTGATTTATGAAATGCTATGATAATTCTTGGCAATGTTGGAGTTTTTGTTATGTCAGGCGGTGTGTGTAATGATTTAAATATGACTTTCCTCATCTAACCAAGTCATTAGAAGTTTGCCCATGTAAGCATTATTAATGGGAAAAGGCGATGTCTAATTAAGAAGTGTTTGAAAGGCCTTGACCTTTTTGCAGACAGTCTGTAAATCATAACTGCAGGGTTAAATATGACATTAATTTTCTCTTGTACCTGCTAATACACTGATGAAAGTGTGATGTTGGCAGGTAAGGTGGGAAAACAAGATACATATTTAATTACTGAACATTCGAGAAGTCATCCCTGCTTTTACTTTGAGCGAAACGATGAAGGTGAATTCTAGATTACTTTTAATAATTCTGCAATGCATTTAAAAAATAATCTGCGGTTCATTTTGAAAGTAGCCACTCAAACTCTTACCCCAATAAAAAAATTGCATTTACACAAGCAAAGCAAACATTAACAAATGATCCTGTACCTTACATGGGGTTAGTCTCCATGGCAACCGCTGACTTTCACACAACGTTGAAAGGACGGGATGCAAAAAAGGTGCAATTGAGTATGCAAATGAGCATTAATTGTCATGTGAAAAGTGCTTTAATTGTATTGAGCCTGGCCAGGGAGGCAGAAAGAACGTTGTGCAAACAGTAGTGAGCAGGGTGAAGCGTGGATTCGTGACCGTCGCTCTTCACTCTGTTTGTCTGACACATGCCCTTATTCCGTATGATTTATATGTGCTTGCCTGTCAGCCCATTATCCTTGTAAACAACGTCAAACAAACGCCTTTTTATGATCGATTCTGCTCATATGTGCCAGTCTCATTTTAAAGCTCTCTCTGACTTTCACTCTTGCTCTCCAGATAACATTCATTCATAGTTGGAACACACACAAGCAAACTGAAAATATATTTTTACATTGTGATCCATCCAGATTGAGGCCCATAGTGAAATCACTCTCCATACAGAGTGTGTAAAACATATTTCATCTATTCATGTAGACAGTAATTCCTCCCCTGATGATGCCGCCTAAGAGATTTACACAAATGCGTCTGTGCAATCCTTACTGCGTGATCTCATCCCTGATCACCAGTAAACATGGGGAAACCGACAAAGAGATATACTATCAACACTTCCATGTGTCTTATTTGCATATAAGTGGCCAATAGGCGCTTCTCTCCCAATGGTTGGCATGTTTATGCACTGGCTGATGACACACTATGCATCTGTGAACAGCAAAATGGCAGTGATAAACAAGAACAGGTATATACAATACTACAACGTTTAGGGACAGTAAGTTTTGTTTTTTTAAGAAAAATACTTTTATTCAGCCTTCAACTACACTGTTAGCTAAAACAGTTCTTTTTTGAAAATATTTTCTTGTGTTTGCTAAAAAAATGTTTTGTTATATAACACAAAGAAATGTCCAAATACTTTTTGAGGCCAGTGTATTTGTCTGTCTTCATGCACATTTGTGTGAGTGAATGTTAGCATGTGTTGTGTATGAGTCTCTGCGTGTCATTCCCAGATGGCCCCCTCCTCTTGTTAGAAATGGCCAGTGGCCCAGCTGGGCTAGCGTAGATGCTTTGCAGGTGTGTAGAGAAGTGATAGACACACACCAGTGGCTGCAAGTGTTGCAGAACTCAAGAGGAATACGAGAACAGGATAAAAAAAGGTAACTCTTCACACTGAATACCACCCTGAAAACACTCAAAACACCATGTATTCGTGCCATTCATCATGCTCAAGCAAACGCTGAAAAAAAAAAAAAAACATCTATGAAAACTACTTACTCCATGCAGCATCCCTATATACTGTGCATTGGGTTGATAAATTGAACATGTATTGCAATAAATCTGCTTGAATTACTTTTTCTGGTCTGATTTTCTAAAGTAAAATGGCTTCATTTCCTGAATACAGTCATTTAGTTTATATGCTAACATTTGCCTCCCCAAAGGCTATGTTCAGACTGCAGGTAAATGTGGCCCAAATTATTTTTGCCCATATGTGACTCAGGCCCTGTCCACATGAGCACGGGTATTTTAAAGGTGCCCTAGAATTGAAAATTGAATTTATCTCGACATAGTTAAATAATTAGGGTTCTGTATATGGAAATGACATACAGTGAATCTCAATATAACACCAACTGTGACGCAACAGTCAGGATCATTAATATGTATGTCCCCAACTTTTGCATATACCAGCCCATGTTCAAGGCATTAGACAAGCCAGTATTAACGTATGGAGCTGCACAGCCGCATAAACAGACGTTATGCAGGTAAGCAAGCAAGGACAATGGCAGATGGAGCAATAATAACTGACATGATCCATGATATCATGATAGTTTTAGTGATATTTGTAAACTGTCTTTCTAAAAGTTTCATTAGCATGTTGCTAATGTACTGTTAAATGTGGTTAAAGTTACCATCGTTTCTTACTGTATTCACGGAGACAAGAGCTGTCATTATTTTCATTATTAAACACCTTCAGTCTGTATAATTCATAAACACAACTTCATTCTTTATAAATCTCTCCAACAGTGTAGCATTAGCTCCGTTAGCCCGAGCATAGGCAACTATCAAACCCATTCAGAATCAAATGTAAACATCCAAATAAATACTATACTTACAAGATCTGATATGCTGCATGATGAACACTTTGTAAAGATCCATTTTGAGGGCTATATTAGCTGTGTGAACTTTGTTTATGCAATGTATTATAGAGTTGCGAGCTTGGGGGCGGGGAGCGTGAGCATTTAAAGGGGACGCATGCTGAATCGGCGCATATTTAATTATGCCCCAAAATAGGCAGTTAAAAAACTGAATAAAAAAAAAAAATCTATGGGGTATTTTAAGCTGAAACTTCACAGACACATTCAGGGGACACCTTAGACTTATATTACATCTTGTGAAAAAGTGTCCTATCCGCTTGTTAAGTCGTGACGTAAGGAACGCCGTTTCCGGGTCCAAGCCTCGACTCGTTTCACTTGAGAATGCCATCGACGGCCGTTTATGAGCGCTATTTATTAATTTTAAACATCAATCATTTTAAAAAGTTAAACATTTTAAATACTTACAGTCTACACAACAGTCTCCGTGCTCACAGCGTCACAGACATTAATATTTTATTGATTTATAAAAGATGAATCATTGTCTGGCCATCTGGAATTTTGGTATGGAGATAAAGGTTATAATTATATATTTTTTGTAGTATTACACCACATCGTGTATGTATATTAGAACCATTTGTTGTTTTGGAGATGGAGGTTTTGGCTTGTGACATCAGAACCGGAACCGGTAATAGCTTTAGCAGTTTTCCCACCGTCAGACCAAACGGTTCACATTGCGTAACATTTCCATTCCATTCCGATGGGCTAGATGGTATGGTTACTGTTTCATTTTCCACTGTGAGGCTGATAACCGCCGCTCTTTGGAATGTAATACAAAAGCGTCAGTCATTGCCTTGGTAATGCAACGGTGATAATATGAGATGTAAATAATGACCACGTTATGAAGGATGATCAGAAATTTCTTTTAATTTTAGAATTAATTTGTGTTTACGTCGCTCAAATAGTGCGCTTAGCCAGCTACAGAAAAATCGGTAGTGGAAACAGAATTGGAACCGTTCCTTACCATTCTAAGAGCCGTTCATCCCGACGGTGGAAAAGCGGCACATTTTTCCAGTCTTCTGATTGGCCAACATGGCTTTACAGTTAGAGTTATATCGCCACCTGCTGGTTTGGCATGCTCTTGACAGCACTTCATAGCATGTTTTTGCGTTTTCATGTGGATGTTTTTTTTTTTTTTTTTTTTTTTTAAACAAAGGAGGAACAACTTTCTTTTATAAAAATACCTATGTACACTAGGCCTCAGATCTGTTTTTGTCATGACATTGTAAAAATCTGCTTTTGTCATGACATTGTAAAAAGCACAATGCCCACTGAAGCTAAGCAGGGCTGAGCCTGGTTAGTACCTGGATGGGAGACCTCCTGGGAAAACTAGGTTGCTGCTAGAAGAGGTGTTAGTGAGGCCAGCAAGGGGTGCTCACCCTGTGGTCTTTGTGGGTCCTAACGCCCCAGTATAGTGATAGGAACACTATACTGTCAAAAAGCTCCGTCCTTCGGATGAGACATTAAACTGAGGTCCTGACTCTCTGTGGTTGTTAAAAATCCCAAATTTGCCCATTGGCCTCTGTCCATCATGGCTTTCTAATCATCCCCATACACTGATTGTCTCCTCTCCACCAATAAGCTGGTGTGTGGTGGGCGTTCTGGCGCAATATGGCTGCCGTCGCATCATCCAGGTGGATGCTGCACATTGGTGGTGGTTGAGGAGATTCCCCCTTCAATATGTAAAAGCACTCTGAGTGCCCAGAAAAGTGCTATATAAATGTAAGACATTATTACTATTATTATTACTATTAATCCACATGGAATCTGATCTTTTCCATTCTGATTCCATATGTGGTCCTAAATCTGATACAGGTCTGATATTTTGCAGTGTGACCTTAGTCTAAACAGTCATATCATTATTCATGTGACTTTTTTTTACGTCACTCTAGATTGACATTTGTCACAATTCTGCGCTCATGTGAGTCACTTCATAGATTTTACATACCCAAAGTTGTCAAAACAGTTGCAAAAGATAGTCAGTGACGGACAGTGATGTGTCAGAGCTCATAAGTATTACAGTGACAGCTCTATATACAAGCAAAACATCATAAATGTTTAAAAACTTGGCTGTCTTTTTTCACATCTTCGTCTTTGTATTTAATATTGCATGCGCATAAATTTGCCGGGTTCTGCAGCAGATGAAAAAAATAAATAAAGCGTAATCGCTTACTTTAATGTCCTCTGTGTTTACTTCCGCATTACAGCGTGCTGCGTGACGTCTTTTTATCGTTGCTTTGCGCACGTGGGTCAGTTAGGGACCATGATCTGTTCACACTAGCATCTGATATTGACCACATTGTAAACAACAATGTGAACAGCTACACAAAAATCTACCTGCAGTGTGAATGTAGCCAAAGAGTCCTTAAAGGGATGGTTCACACAAAAATGAATATTATGCCATCATAAACTAAACATCAAGTCATTCCAAACCTTTATGACTTTCTTTCTTCTGAGGAACACAACAAATATGGAATAACAAGACTGGACCCCACTGACTTTCATTGTATGGACAACAAAAAATATCTTAGCCACAGAAGAAATTAAGTCATACAAGTTTGGATCGACATGAGGGTGAGCAAACGGTAACAGATTTTTCATTTTTGGGTGAACTATCCCTTTAAACGTGCCTATATGTGATTTAATAATAGCACAAACATTCACATACACACTTTGTGGACAGATAAGTGTTGCTTAATGAAGCATGGCTCATTTGCTTACTCCCTGCATGGCCACATTAGATTAGGCAAAAAGCTTGTTCCGGTGCCGCGGTGGTAGTTACAGTAAAAATATTTGATATATCTTTTTTCCCAGCATTCTGTTCCACTGTAATGTGACTGATGGCATTGGCAAAAGCAGCAGGCTCGAGATAGAGAGTGCACAGAATGTAGATGAATGAGAACGGGAAATGTGTGCAGTGCAAGTGTGTGTGGGAGAGAGAGAGAGAAAGAGAGAGAAAGAGAGAGAGAGAGAGAACGGCATGGAGTCGCTGCATGGATTTAATGCTAGTATCCATCACCCTCTACACAAAGTATGTGGGAGAGTGTATGGGGCTTTAAGAGGTTATTACACACGCTCTTCCCCACTGTAGGGACCAAACACACTCTGAGTCCAACCTCCAGCAAAGATGGATCACACAGACTTATCTCGTCTGAAATAAAAACCAAACAAGCACTTCATCTTCCAACATAAAACCAAAACCATGCTGCGCACAGTAAAACCCAATGCCGGTCACCATGCGATGCAGGAAGCAATACATCTGTTCTGCTGTAAATACAGTAGCTGTGTGACCAAGCTACAGAGGGAAATATAAAATCTGTGGGCTGATGTATCTTGACGCAAATATCTGTTTCTTTATTGTTGAGATGCACAATATATTAGCACCATTTCAGCTATCAGACATTTTTTAAGGACTTATATATATAAAGTCAAACCAAAATTTATTCAGACACCTTGAACATTTCATTTATTAATACAGTTTATTCACTATAGTTTAAAAAAAAGGTAATAAAATATGACAAGATCTCAGAGTTAAACTGTGTCAGAAAAAAATAATCTTAATTATGTCAGATAACACTTAAGCAAAACATGGTCAGGTCAAAGTGTTTGAATAATTTTTGGTCCCAAATTTTCCCAAAATTTTTATCAATTTTGCTGGTAGTCCCCTGTATGAAGAATTTTTGGTTATAATATGTTACAGTTCACTTTATTTTGCTATGCTTACTTACATAAATGAACTATAGTGTCCTGCACCCACTAGTAAAGAAATATAAAAAATGATATATATAAATGATATATATATATATATATATATATATATATATATATATATATATATATATGAATGTATGTACTAGAAGATAATGTATATTTAATTTTATATGCCAATTTTCCTAATTTTTTAAATCTAATGCTCATTTAAAGGTGCCCTAGATTCAAAAATTGAATTTACCTCGGCATAGTTAAATAACAAGAGTTCAGTACATGGAAAAGACATACAGTGAGTCTCAAACCCCATTGTTTCGTCCTTCTTATATAAACCTCATTTGTTTAAACGACCTCCGAAGAACAGGCGAATCTCAACATAACACCGACTGTTACGTAACAGTCGGGGTGTACGCCCAATATTTGCATATGTCAGCCCATGTTCCCAACATTATGAAAGGCATTAGACAAGGGCAGCCAGTAACGTCTGGATGTGCAGAGCTGAATCATGAGACTAGGTAAGCAAGCAAGGACAATAGCAAAAAATGGCAGATGGAGCGATAATAACTGACATGATCCATGATAACATGATATTTTTAGTGATATTTGTAAATTGTCTTTCTAAATGTTTCGTTAGCATGTTGCTAATGTACTGTTAAATGTGGTTAAAGTTACCATCGTTTATTACTGTATTCATGGAGACGAGAGCCGTCGCTATTTTCATTTTTAAACACACGTCTGTATAATTCATAAACACAACTTCATTCTTTATAAATCTCTCCAACAGTGTAGCATTAGCCGTTAACTATGGAGCACAGCCTCAAACTCATTCAGAATCAATGTAAACATCAAAATAAACACTGTACTTACGCGATTAGACATGCTGCATGACGAACACTTTGTAAAGATCCATTTTGAGGGTTATATTAGCTGTGTGAACTTTTTTTATGTTGTTTAAGGCAAGCGCGAGCTCTTGGGGCATGGAGCACGAGAATTAAAGGGCCAGCAGCCCTGAATCGGTGCATAGTTAATGATGCCCCAAAATAGGCAGTTAAAAAAATGAATAAAAAAAATCTATGGGGTATTTTGAGCTGAAACTTCACAGACACATTCAGGGGACACCTTAGACTTATATTACATCTTTTTTTAAAAAGTTCTAGGGCACCTTTAAAGTTTACTAAATGTAATATTTAGCAAAAAATGAATAACCATTTTTCATACTGCACATTATAATGTCTTGCCTAAAATCACTTTTGGCATACAAAATTATTCTTTTTTTTTTTTTTTTTTTTTTTTTTTTACTTGTACATTAAAATAATTATTGTAAAAAATCTGCTCAAATGACTTTTTCTGCCGTTATTGTTTGATTTTCTAAAATCATATTTCTCGTACAAAATTATTAATTTTATGTTTAGTGTGTTTTATTTGTACATTTCTTTTTGATTAAAAGTATTATAGAATTTCAATATCAGCCATTTATCAGTTATCAACCACAACATTAAAATAATCATTGGTTCATAAGAATCTGCCAGAATTAACACTCACTTTATCTTTAAAAACACTATTGATTTGATTACACTGTTAAATGCAATCTTTAGCATTCCTTTTTCATACTGTACATTATAATTATGTGATGCCTACATTCACCTGTTGTATGTGGAACTATTCGTTTTTTATCCATTTTCTTTTTTTTAAATTAAAATTCCATACTAAAAATAACAGCCATATTTATCGACTTATTGGCAATAATTAACATAACACCTTACTTTATTGTAATGGCATTTAGTGAATTGTTTAGTGTGGCTCATATTTATCAAGACTCCAAATATGAAGAGATGTGAATTGTGGGCTTAATATGTTGGTGTTTGAATCGTGCACCAGCAAAGCTGCATGAAAGCACATATATGTGCCCGGAGAGCAAAAGTGAGTGAGTGACCGAGTGAGTTTTAAAATCAGTTTGAGCGTAAAGCTTTCCATTCTCTCCTCTGGCCAGTTCTCTCCCATGAGCAACACGAGTCAACAGAGCTGTTGCTATGGCAGCAGAGGTGAAACACAGTGGTGCTGGTTGTTGGTGATGGTGTGTGTGTGTGTGTGAGAGAGAGAGAGAGAGAGAAATCGATGGCTCACTGCTCTCTGCCTTTCAAATTCTCCTTTGGCTGATCTCTCAGCCTGTAAATCCCATGTGTGCTGGCTGGCCTCACCCTTATCCATACACACACACACACACACACACACACACACACACACACACACACACACACACACACACGAGCGACAGTTGGGAGACGAGATTATAGAGATTTATCTGCCATTTGTAGAACATTTTTTTAGATTCCTTATGTGTGAATTTACAAAATAAACTGAATTTAGAAAATAAACTGAAAATAAAAGCAGGAGTCAAAGTGTAAAATTTTTTTTTTTTCTTCCCCGTATAGGTTTCTATGGACCTATGGACACTTCTAGTGTTTCTTTTAGGCACACGCAGATATTATAACCCTTGCCATTACCAATAAGCCAACGATTAAGTTATGGCCAATGACAGATTGATGAATGATATTAAAATTAAATTTTAATTTAAATTATTAATGTTTTTAAAGATTCATTTTAAAAGGGAATAATTAGATGAGGGCAAAATGAATATGAAATGTTAAAATTGAGGAAATGATAATGAAAACTTAAATATCACTAACTATTAAAATCAAAAGTTGTATCTGTTCATATTATTTAAAGGCCCTGGGTTAATGTGGATGTTAACTAATGGACCTTATTGTAAAGTGTTACCAAAAAAATAAATAAGCAAGCAAGCTAATATTGTGCAGTAATCGATATGGTAACAATATATTGTGCATCCTTTGAAAAGGAAATTAAAGCAAGTAAACCTTAACTTGCACCACATGACCCTATACAGCAAACGTTCACTGGTAGAACGACAGTCCACATCAACATTCACAGATGTGTGATGTTTGACTGAGCTTATGCGCTTTTCCGGTGTTGTCAATACACATGTTTCTCAGTAATAGGCTCACAGAGATTACTTTTTGCTTTGGTGTGACAGGTGTGACTCATACGAAGACAAAAATCCCTGTACGCTCTCCAGAAATAATACTGTTGTTTCCCAAAATCACAACAAGCAATATGTTGTCTTTTTCTGTTCTCAGAAAATCAGATGTTTTTAAAGTATTTTTCTGACAGACTACTGGGCATATGAGATGGCAATAGATGATGTTTTTCAAAGCAAAATGAGAATCAAATGCAATTAACTACTTCCTGCCATTGCTTTGTTCTTAGAAAAACAATCAGTGCCACTTCCATTCTTCAGCAAACTCTCACATGTCACACTTTTAAAACGCTTTCCGGCAGCCTTGAGATAAAGAACCTAAGGAACATGTAATGTTCTTTTCTGTCACTCGTTTTATATGTGAGGTAGTTTGTAGAAAACATCTTTAGAAACTGTTCTGCTGAAAACGTGCCTGGCCATATGGATGGGTAGCCTACATGGATGAATAGGTGTTATAGTTATCGATAAAAAGGATCTGAACAACAGACACTGAATGTTTTGATTGGAGGCCACAAAGAACATAATAACAGATGCCAATCTTCTGTTTTGCTGGATATGTCTTCTCTCTATTTCCCCTACACAAACAACAGTGAAGTGAATAAGAATGTGATCTCTAAATATGCAGCTAATCAAACTCAGTCACTTTTACAAACATTTTCTGTCTCGTGTCACACGTGTTAATCAGATTGGGGATAAACTTCTGGCTGTAAGTAAAAAATGTTTCTATTTACTGAATTTAGTAAATTATATTAGAAGAGACACTTTACATTTATGCGAGGAAGGAATTATTTTTTAATTTTATTTAAATTTTTTAATTGTATTTAATTATTTATTTTTTCACTTTATTTAATGAGATGTACAGCCTATTAGAGTTGTCAAAAGTACTGACTTTTTTTACCAAGTTGGTACTGAACTAGTCCACGATAGACGCCTGCTTTCAAATGCTCCCGTGTATATCTGTGTAAGCTCTAGGTGGAGATTGTCATTGATGACTATTTACAACGTTTTTGAAGCGTTGATCATTGTAGCCAATCACAGACATATCCGATGAGCGTGTGAAAACAAAGGCCAATCAGAGGTGTTTACAAATCTACCAGCTATTCAACTTAATAAAGCACAAAATGCACTGAAATGTGCTGCAACCGTATTTAAAGCTGCAGTCTGTAACTTTGTTGTTGTTGTTGTTGTTAAAAATTATCCAAAAATCAAGTATTGAGCAAGTACATAACCAGCCAGTGTTCAAAACTATCTCCTTACCTTCGCCCAATTCAAAATGGTAAGCTTGTAATAATGTTTTTTTTTTTTTTTTATTATTATTATTTGAGTGGTACTGGTAGGTTTCCGTGGGAAATACAAGTTTGTCTTTGCGTCATTACGTCATATCTGTATAAATAAAGCAGGAGTCCCGGATGCTGCAGGTGGCGGTCATTTGTAGCCTCTTTTTACAGAAGGAATAATTAAACATGCCATTTTGATGACGGATTGTAATCAAGAAAGGCAAAACAATCATCGACAACTGGTGAATCATCAGTAATAAAAAGCAAAAGACTTCGGACTGCGGAGTGGCTACCGCAAAAAAGAAAATGCGACCGGGCCCGTGCGAAAACAAGAATAAATAAACATTTTCGGTGAAACTTATTGTTTTGGACATATTTATCTGTAATTCCGAAGTACAGTGAATATCCACACTGGTGCGGTGACTCATAGTCTACACCTCAAAACATTCGTGCTGTTTACAGTTTAGTACAGTACAGTTTAGGACCCTTGAAACCAGATATGTTGAATAAAAGACCCGGAGTCAAAGTTTAAAATAATTAATAAATTGAAGAAAAATTTAATGAAGAATAGTTTGCAGTTTCATCAGCAGAAGCCAGCTTCAAGTCTCACATTTTCTCAATAATTATACTCTAACAGAGTCAACTAACTACGTCATTACTTCAGGTTGGATGATTCTGATTGGCTAAGAAAAATAGGCAATATTAGAAATTTTCCACACGTGGACAGATAGTAAGAAGCATATCTCCCTTTGTCACGGTGATGATGGGGGGGACCCTAGATTTAGGTACCGGATGTCCTTTTGGGGTCATGACGTGGCGTCTGCTGGTCTCAAGCAGAATGCCAGTTGTCCAGTACAAAGGGACCTGCACAGAACACTTAGCGCACATACACAGATACACATGATTCACTACTTCTTATTATCGTATATTGACGATGTCTTGGAAGTATCACGATGCCGATATTAAAAGTCAGTTACAGACAATAATCGCCAATATCGAGAAAAAAAAAAAAAATTAACATAGTTACCATTCACATATTATTCACATGCAATAGCATAAATGAAATATTTTGTAGCCTAGCTAATTAATAGGGTTAGGAATAAAATAATCTATTCTGGAATCACATTGAGGCTACTTAAGGCCAGGAATCGAATAGACCTAGGCTACTCTTTATAAAATTAACATTTTGATTTTGCATATTAACAATGTATTTTTATTTTTTAAAACATTCACGTAAACACAGTTTTGTCACGCATGTGTGTGTAACAGACTATATTTCGATTCGTGCATTGACATCCTAGGCCTATACCCGTGGCGCTAATAATGTAGCCTACATTTCTGTTTAAACCGACAAGATTGTTAAATTAGAATGAAAAGGCTAAATTAAATTAAATTAGAATGGATAGCCTAAATGTCTATGACTCGTTAAAAATAACCACATTTGTTTTCCAGTGGTTTTGTTTTACACGCGCAAACAACAGAAGATGATTTACATCACGCACCTGCAGCAAAATAAATTCCTATAGCCTAAATAAAACGAATAAATACACAGAATATATTCAGTTAAACAATTAACAGATTAACAAAACGAGAGAAAAAAAAGCTGAAGCCGTATGCTGTTTTAATTAATTTATTTTTTTGCGACGCTCTCCACATAAACACGTTCAAAAGGAAACTAAGACGGAAGAAAGTGGTAGGCCTACCTGTTCTCTTTATTTTACAAAAACAAAATGTTTTGTTTTTATTGTGAATGTACACAGATATGATTCAACTCTTTACAGTTAATGTATGACCAAAAATTTGTATTTTAAGTTGTTTTCACCGGTGTAAGAAAGCAGTTCAAGTGATCACGCCGGCACCTCGCGCGCAAGTCAATAGGACTGCTTGACATCGCAGCCTGTTCATTGTCAAAATAAATGAAACACAAAATTTACAAACAACATTTGTAATTACTTATTTTTCCAAATAAATAATGATTTTTTTATTATTATTTCGTTATAAGAGGCCTGTAAGGACATATCGGAGCTCTAAAACATGAGAAAAAATAATCTTTCCGTTTTTGTTCATGCAGGTACGATTCAAATTGTTTTTAATCGCTTTTAGACAAATAACAAATACATTAGCTTAACTACAAGTTTAAAAAACAGCGCTACGCGTTTAAAATTAAATAAATTAAACGTATCATCATGATATGTGTCCGATGTTTCTCTACCAAAAATGAAAGCGAAACATCGGACCTTACGAAAAAATAGGCAAGACACATTTGACATCAACATGCATCATTCTTACAATCACCACCAGAATGTCCACCTTCACAATGAACTCCGTTAAACTCTGATCAATTCAGCAGTGTGGAAATGATTAACATAACAAAGCTAACTAAGAAAAGAAAAACAAACCTTTAACCTTTAATTAAATTAAGTTTATGCTTACTGATTTGCAGGCTATTGTCAGATAAAGTGCAACCAAACTGATGTGTGTTTACAGCTATGTTGTCTCCGACGGGGGCGGGGCGGAAGGGGCGGGGCTCGGGTAGGCGATATTATCGGATATCGCAATATTTTTTATGGCGATTATCGTTCAATTATTTTTTACATATCGCCCAGCCCTAACGCACAACCCACGTAAAGTTGATAATTCCGCAGATAACTGCAATTGCAGGTTTCAAACAGAGATGGCGACAAAGAGGCAAAACTTACAGACTGCAGCTTTAAATTAAACCATAGTCATTCTTTTCAGCACAAACACTTCTATATAAATTATAATTTGATTTAATTTAATGAATTTATAATATAATATAATATAATATAATATAATATAATATAATATAATATAATATAATATAATATAATATAATATAATATAATATAAGGCTGTGAAATATAACATGTTAATTTCTGAGATAGTATTGCCGTTTAATGCATTAAAATAATGCAGCATCCATTTGGTCAATTGCATGCTAAAATAAGTTAAATATGGCAGATACTGGCGTTGTATCAAGAGGATTGATTAAACGAATATATGAAATATAAGATATTTTCACATGAATCTTCAATTTAATGTGGAAACAACAGCATTTTAAATATATTTATGATTACAAATCTTAATATGATGCGATTAATTGCGATTATAGAAACATGCTATATTTTCCCTAAATATGTAATCCCTAATTATAATAACAATATAATAACTATAAACATATTATTATATTATATCTATTATATTACATTATATTGCATTTTCTTACAAATTTATTCTGAGCTGCCCCAGGCACCAATAATCAATTGTCAGGGTTTAAGGCACTTCCCCATTCCCAGCTTATGTATTTTTAAAGCATTGCCCTCCGAAGTGACCACTATCTCTTTTTTTTGCTTCCCCTGGCTTTTTGCCATTCAATGCATGTGTCCTCTCAGTCCCTTGGACATTTCTCACTCCATACTTAAGAGCAAATTCCCACTAGTGCAACACTCACAATAGAGAGCCATCTATTTGATGAAAGAGACCCATCCAGACAGCAGTACCCAGCTGTGTCTGAATGTCTAATCCCACTGTGCATGATCCCTCCTGGGCACTCGGGCACTCCCTTGCCTTTCCATTCTTTAGTGTCCTCCAACACCAAATCTCTCTTTGTCTGGTGTATCCTGCACCGCATAAGAAGAACCTGTCAGAGTGACAAACAACAGGGTTTTTTTCATACTCAGGTGTGAGTGA
Source organism: Megalobrama amblycephala (assembly GCF_018812025.1). Taxonomy (NCBI): domain Eukaryota; kingdom Metazoa; phylum Chordata; class Actinopteri; order Cypriniformes; family Xenocyprididae; genus Megalobrama; species Megalobrama amblycephala. The sequence continues at coordinate 12,961,665 of NC_063066.1, read as the reverse complement.
AGACTATGGAGTAGAGAAGCAACGAAACAAATACAATGTGAGACTGAACAGGTGAGCAATGCAGGCTTGATTTAAGATTGGCTTGCTGCTTCTGTTGAATTATTTATTTATTTACTTCCCGTGGCACTGATCTGCATTCTTCACCGCAGGCCGAGGCACTTTTGTGCTGTGACCGAAAGATGAAAAGCACACCGTTTTCTAAACTATCCGTGGCCTTTTCCTTTAAGAAGAATACATTGTACCTGAACCCGTTCCACTTTTCAAAGCCACATGAGGTTTTTGAGATGTGTTAAAGGGGTCATTGAAACACCATGCATTTGTTTATCCTTTAGTCAGGCGCACCGGCAAAAACACTGACCTTGGCCAGAAATAATGACTAGAATCCAACACGTATCAGTCTCTTGTGTGCTTACAGGTACTGAGCTGGGAAATTGAAACTGATCGTAAGAATGAATGCAACTCGAAGCATGAAGATTTTAAGCTTGCTTTTAGCTCTCTTGCGCTTAATTCATGTCTTGCCTAACCTTCTGAAGACTTGATATTTTCCTTGCTTGCTTGTTTTGTGTGAGACTGAATTAATATTTTCTCTGGAGATTTTCGAAGTGACCTGTAATACTGTAACTGAGCACAGATTGTCTCCTTGGCTCTTGGTATGGATCCGCCACACAATGTTTAAGCATGCCACCTTGTTCACCCATTACAGAGCCTGCCCACACATGCAAGCAAGCATTCACAAACCTTGTGAACCTTCGAAAGGCAGACTGGGAAACGCTCCTGGGTCTGCATTTGAGCTCTGCCCACTGCCGTGCATGACCCGACCTCTTGAAGCATCGGAGGATTGGTATTTTGATATTCCTTCCAATGTTCCTTCCTGCAAGGCATCGGCCGTGGGTCAGCCTGGCCCTCGCTTCTGTTCTTTCCCACTGTCCGTCAGAGAACTACACAAGCTTCTAAGGGATGTCATGGAGAAAGGGTGAGGAAAGAGCGATGGAAAAAGAGGAATAAAGCCTGCTGAGCTAATAGTGTAAGGATAAATAACAGTACAACTTACACACTGTTTGAAAGTGCAGTTAAAAGGAGATCTATAACTAGTAAACAATTCTTAAATAGACATTTAGTAATGTACTCTTAACATCAATTATGTTCCATTAATTAGATGTTTTCTTCTGGTATTGATTGGCGGCTATTATACTTGTATGTATAATAGCTGTAATAGCTTCTTCCTGCGATAGTGTTACAGAAATCTATTGCAAATTAAAGCTTTGTGGGGAAAATCAATACTCAAGCATATGATCCTAAAGCTGTTTTTAGCTGTTTTTTTTTTTTTTTTTTTATAAAAGTGCTAGTTAACTTGGCACTGATTGAGGCCAGGGGCTAATTTTCAAAGAATTATCACACTAACAGTAGCTTGGGATCAGTTTTTGCTCCCCCTTATCATTGAAGCTAATATGGAACAGGAGGAAATCTGATCTCTAATATGAAAGACGCTTTGAGCACACAGGAGGCAGACCATCTGTACAGATATATTTCCTAAATAAAAGAGCTCCCATCTCTTAACAACAACAAAAGATCAACATACATATATATAAAAAGAATAAAGTTGGCATTCAGTAAAAGCTTTTTATGAAACTTTCTATACAAATGGAACCCACTTCTCTATCAAGTTTCACCCTACATTCAAAACTGTATATGCAGGTTGATTGTTAAAATAATGCATTAGAAAGAAATAAGTTATTTCTCAAATGAAATTACTTACATTGTCTTAAGTAGTTAAAGTAATTAAAAAAATAATTAAAAATCAATTAATCAATTATCAACATGATTTAGTGTACTGACTCAGTTATCAAAAATCCAAGACCATGTTGCAATTTATACATTTGCATAATATATAAAAATTAAAGAAACGAATTGGGACTTTTAAATAACCACTAGAGAACAGGATTATGAAGATTTTCATGCGTATATTAAGATATGCATCGGTTCTAAAATTATTGACTGTAACAGATAAACAATTAATGATTGCTATAAAAATTTCATATAGTTTTACCTAGAAAATAAACACCAAAAACTAAAATCAGTAGTTAAAAATACCATATTAGATTATAAAGATTACATTTAACAAGGTTAAATGTATTATTATTAGTGTTTGTATTATTAGTTATTATTAGTGTTTGTAAAGTAACTACATAAGTAATGACATAAGCACCAGATGGTAGAAAAGGTCATCTAAATATAAAAATTGGGGAAATATTTGCCTGTAAAATTTAACATTCACTATATAACCAATACTATTTTATACAATGCAATTTCATTTTAGCAAATGAGATGTACACAAAAGAATACCTGACAATTTAACAAATTTTGGTTGAAAATGTATTCAAATATATTTGGAATCGAAATTCAATATTTAAAAAAAATGAATACTAGCCTAAAAAAACTCTAAAGCTTACTGAAGACAAGTAAACAGTGATAAAGAAAGAGCAAAGAAAACAAACTACAATAGAACAAAGACGCAATTGAAATAGACCTGAAAAACTTCAAGCACTAGAAATACTACATAAAATGTATAAAGTTATCAAATGTATATAAAAAAATGCATAATTTTTACTGTGTAAATTAAATATACATTTATTCTTATTAAAGTTACAAAAGCGAGCAGGAAGAGATGTTCTATCTTTTTTGTTGTTTGATTATCATTATTTCATGACAGCGGGTAAATTTGGATGCTGTCCCTTTAAGACTGACTGCACTGATCCATTATACTCATGCCTTGTCTTTATCAACTGTACCTTCACGTCAGACATAAATGGCTCTGTTCACTCGCAAATACGTGGTCACTTTGACACATAGGTATGTGTATTTAACAGTTCAAGCCCAATTAGGTGGCAAAAAGCACTCAGTTCAGTCCTCACACGTGATCTATGAGCAGCGGCTTCATGACGCGCGTCTCTAAGACAGCGCTGAGAAACAGTCTCTAAGAGCGTGATATGCTGAAATGAGTTCTCTTTCGCTGCTAATTGTGCTTCAACGGTTTAAAACCACTTGTTTTTAAAACTGCACCCCTACTGTCCATCCATCTAGTATAAAAAGTATCCAGGGAAGGGGGGGATGGGACTCATGGGAGAGCGATGTCTCAAGGAAAAACGGAGCAAAAAACAAACACAGGGAAGACATGAGCCCAAGAGGACAAAAGGGGCGCCAAGAGAGATGAAATGTAGCAATTGAGAGTACGACTCTGTTTGAAAGACACAGAGATAGCGACTAACAGACATAGAGAAAAAGAAAGCGAGATAGAGAAAGTGATGGGGAGAGAGGTGGCTTTCATCCAGGCAAACCTGGCCAGACAGGAACTGGAGTGGTGAGCACTAGGAGCTCCAGCAACCTGGCCCTTTTCATCTCTTCATCAGGAGGGTTCAAAGCCACAGGCGAGCCTTTGATTCCATCACTGCCACAGCTCCCTTGATGTGGAAATCTAAATTTCAGTGAATTGAAAAAGGAGGGGGAAAAGGGGGTGACACATTACACCATATGAAGAAATAAATGTGCTCTTCGCCGCCCCAGAGCTGGTGCTAATGACACGGCACAGAAAAGAGGAAGGAGTGGGACAAAAAAGCCAGAGGAACAATCTATAAATGATATGTCTTCAAATGTTGAATATGAAGCACTACTGTGGCAAAGTCGTTCACACAACGTTACAACATATCCTGTTTGTGTGCTAAATTTAATACACTGTGCAGCTTTGATAGAGAAGGACAACTGTCCTTTTGACAAGAATCAAAGTGCCTACCTAATTTTACAGTAGTCCCAACCAAAATATGAGAGTTTGGTTGATACCCTGGAGGAAAAGAAGAAATAAAGAAAAAGAAATCGTGTAGGATTTACTTTCACTCATAAACAGCAAGTAATATCGAATTAAATGTGACATGGGGTCCTGACCAAACGTCAATATGTGACAAGTTGGGAGTGAGAACGTGTTGCTAAAACATACTCTAATAAACTGTTTTATTTAATAAAAAAAAAAAAAAAAAAATTTTTTTATGTGCTATATGAACAGAACAGTAGAGTATGGCATTAGAAACACTAAAGTCATATGATTGTGATAATATTTACATTTTGACTGCAAAGACGTTTTGGATAAAAGTATCTGCTCAACACATAAAAGTAAATCCTCGTCGGTCACTGAAATTAGGGCTCTTATCCCAACTCGTCTTTTCAAGTAAGTGTTTGAAACCTTGAGCCCAGCTGTAACAGCTATGATTAACAATCCTCTAGCAAATGGATTTGTATCTGCTAGTTTTAAACATGCTGTGGTTCACCCTCTGCTCAAGAAACCCCATCTTGACCCATCCATTCTCAGCAATTTTAGACCTATCTCCAAATTGCCTTTTATTTCAAAGCTCTTTGAGAGAGTTGTGTATTGTCAGTTGAATTCAGTATGTCCAATATTTTAGATACATTTCAGTCGGGTTTTAGATCAATGCACAGTACGGAAACTGCACAGCTGAAGGTCAGCAATGACCTGTTGCAAGCTCTTGATACTGGTTTGTATGTTGTGCTTGTCTTGTTGGATTTAAGCAGTGCATTCGATACAATCAATTATAGTATTCTGTTACATCGGCTGGAAAAGGTGGTGTGAATTCAGGGTGCCGCCCTGCAGTGGTTGGCCTTTTACCTCAAAGACAGAACCTTTTCAGTGAGCACTGGGAAGTTTTCTTCTTCGTCTTTGTCTCATCACTTAGATCATGTCAATCGGCTTAACTGTCCTACTGTAAATCTAAGGGTGGTCGGGCCTTCTCTGCTGCAGCACCTACATTTTGGAACAGTCTGACTTAAAGGATTAGTTCACTTTCAAATGAAAATTACCCCAAGCTTTAAACACCCTCAAGCCATTCTAGGTGTATATGACGAACACAATTGGACTTTTATTAACAAATATCTTGATGCATCTAAGCTTTATAATGGCAGTGAACAGGACCAATGAGTATAAAGCTCAAGAAAGTGCATCCATCCAAAGCAAAACATATTCCACACGGCTCTGGGGGATTAATAAAAGCCTTCTGAAGCGAAGCTATGCTTTATTGTGAGAAAAATATCCATAGTTAACAAGTTATGAAGTAAAATAGCTAGCTTCCACCAGACCTTCCATATTCAACTTAGGAAGAAAGTGTAACTGATGTCGTACCGTAACAGAGCCATTACCGTAACACATCGATTCGCTTCAGATGGCCTTTAGTAACCCCCCCGAGCCATGTGGAGTACGTTTATGATGGATGGATGCACTTTCTTGAGCTTCATACTTGTTGGTCCTGTTCACTGCCATTATAAAAGCTTAGATGCGTCAGGATATTTATTAATATAACTTTGATTGTGTTCATCTGAAAAAAAGAAAGTCATACAGTATACACTTAAGATGGCTTGAGGGTGAGTAAAGCTTGGGGTAATTTTCATTTGAAAGTGAACTAATCCTTTAAATGTGAGGTCTGTTCCTTCACTAGCCAGTTTTAAATTGGCTCTTAAATCATATTTGTTCTCTCTAGCTTTTGATTAGTTTAAGAATTTTATGTTGAAGCTGTCTGATTGTATTCTATTTAATGTGTTTATTTTTTGATTGGCGCATGTTTTTATTTTAATGTTTTCTTATTATATGCTTAATGTTTTATTGTACAGCACTATGGTGCAATTATGTTGCTTTTAAATGTGCTATATAAATTTTGACTTGACTTAACTGCTCTCAGGTTATGAGAAATGGTAGCAAACTCTACTATTGCATGGTTGGAGAGTAAGACAAAAAAGCTTTTTTGGTCGGTAGATCGATCGATCGATCGATCGATCGGTAGATCGATCGATCAATCAATCAATCAATCAATCAATCAATCAATCAATCAATCAATCAATCAATCAATCAATCAATCAATCAATCACAGAAAACTAGATAGTTTTTGACCACATTTTGCAAATAGCAGAAGTGACCCTCATTAGTTCAGATAAATAAATAAATCCTTTAAATAAAACATCTTGATATTTACTATTATTCATCAAGTCATTAATTACAGCCAGGCATTACTCAAGGCTATTTTTTTTTTTTTTTTTAATTCTCTTCTGTTTTATGAACAGGACTATTTTTACTTATGAATATAGCTTGTACTGTTTTGACTATCACCATATTTTAAATTAGTATTATCAATCAGTATCGTTTCTGATTGTTTAGTTTCAGCTTGCTTTTCTCTCATTCTCATTCGATGCTCTGTCACTATAAAAATAGATTGATTTTAGAAGCTCTTTATAACATGCCTCTCTCCCCATCTGATAAGAGATGAAGGTTTTATTGGCAAAAGATAGATCCCATCTGTCTTCAACTGCTTAATCATACCCCCTCTACCCTCTGAAATGTCTATAAATGAAAGCATCATTTTACAGTGACCTCAGACTCCGTTCTGGTTTTCTGAAGGTCAGCAATATCTCTCCAACTCTTACAGTCAAATATTTCAGTTATATCCTTAGCCTTTAGAAAGGTTACATAATTGCACACTGCTTCTAAAGTTTAAACATTTTCAATAGAGCAGGAAGCTGGTGTAGTCATAGGCCATTCAAATTCTGCTCTTAAACCAGAGTCGATAAACATTAATGACCACTATTGGTCAAAGAATCCAGTTTGAAATGGTCAGGATAAACCTGAGAAACTCAACAAATGCCCAGAGGAACCTAACAGTAGGCGATCTTCCCACAAGTGCGGTTACTTAGGAAGGATCAATGAAACAGAATCACTTGAAAACCACAGCAAAGTGCTTAGAAACTATTGAAAAATCTCTAACACCTTTCAACAAGAGGATGTGTCTTGTAGTCAGGTTATGGAACTGTAGCTGTGAATTCCAAACAATGTAATAATGATGAGATCTATGAATAACAAAGTTTTGAAACTTTATCCTGCAACAGAGCATTGCAATAATCAGGTAGGCAATTACTGAAACAGGCTTAGAAAAACAAAACAATTTGGAACAGGTGCGTGTGCTTTCTTTCAACACTAGGACAGTGACTGAAAAGAAGATTTGTGTAGTAAACTAATTAATGATGAATATTCCACCTACCTTCAAGCGACGCTTATTTTTAAATACACTGTATGCGATTTCTTTTTTTCACCCTGTCGCATTTCCTGGAAAAAGAGCCCCTGTTCTATATGTGAAAAAAAAAAAAAAAATGCATGGCTTCTGCTAATTAATGTGATGACAAGGTTCTTGATGTTGCTAATCTGCCATGTTTAACTCATTTTGTTAATCCATAAAACATAACACTACTAATTTATGCAATCTTAGAATATGCATTTTTCAACATTATAATGTTGTGATGCTTAAAGTAGCATTTTGAGTTTAGTTTCTAGTGTTTTATTTTTTAATTTATTTCAACCAAAATGATTTTGAATACCAGAAATGGATCAGTTATTCACAGGCATGAAAAAATGTTGACATCAGTAAAATTCAGCGTATCTCTAAAAGTTCATTAAAAAGTAGAGAGAAGGACCAAGCAATCCTCACCACCGGACGTAAGGTAGCGACCAACTCAGAAAACTGCTCATTGCAGCAAAGTACCAGAACAAAAGAAATACAATCCGCAAGATCACTGAAACTGTAGAGCACTTCAGGCTTTGGTTTACTGCAACCTAACCAAATTTCAGAGCCAGCTGTGATACTGGATCTCATCACTGACACTTCTTAATGTGACTTGTCCTCTGCTGCACTAGAGGTAATATATCATCAGGATTGTCTATGTCTACAGATAGCAGAGGAGATTTTTTTCTGCTTTAAGCTACAACACCTGATTTCCTCTTTAAATGGCTGTACAGTAAGGTGAATACTCATGTGCTCCTCACGGGGAATAAAACGATTTGAGAAAAAGTTTCAGCTTTTCATGTCACAACAAAGAATTGAACCTCACATATAAGGGAATCAATAACTCTTCATTAAGCTCCACTTACAGAATTCCTTTTTAAGAGTCATTCCGGTGTAGTACGAGAGGATATTTAGTGTAATGTTCGATGAAAGGCTGACATTTTTCAAATGACCGTTTAAGAGCGGTAAGACTGGTCTCTCAATGCTGTAACAGCATAAGGCAGCATGAAATATAGAGCAACCAAGTTTTACTGTGAATGGGCTCATGCTTCACTAACTTTATGTGGAGACCTAGATGAAATCACAGTGCTGCCTATTTCAAGTCACTCTTATCCTCATTCTCAAGGGAGGTTCCCATCTTATTGAAATCTGCTTTGTGAAATGAGCGCACAGCACCTGACTGAAAAAGCTCATTAACTGACCTTTAAAAGTGACTTCTTACTGCTGCTTTTTTAGAAAACCACAAGTGCTAAATCAACACTTTGACATTGAGGGTTAAAGTCTTCTCTCTTATTGCTTAAACAGACCATCTGCCATCTGGTACACAAAACCGATGGTTCGGTACGTTGCTATTTATTTTAAGATATGGGTTAAATGACATGACGGAACAAAGAAATGACAACCAAAGTATGTAAAGTAGTACAACTAGATCACTTTTATTGAACCCTAAAGGTTTTAATTATATTTTGCTATAAAGGTATTTTAAAGATTTTGAAGTGTTTGGTTTAACTGTCCAAAGGCCAATACAGCCATTGCATTAGTGATTAAAATATCTTAAAATGTAATAAATGTATATATATTTTTTTATTCTGGCATGATTTTATAATGTCATATATATATATATATATATATATATATATATATATATATATATATATATATATATATATATATATACATAGTGCAAAATGGTATTAAAATTATGTGTAGAAGTAATTGTTTTGTAATGAGAAAGAATGTCTAGAAAAAAAGAATTTTATTGATGTCATTCAGAGTAACCATTTTGGATCAAGTCATGTATTCAATATCATGTGACATCATTCAGACACCTGCAAAGGACCACATGGTTATGAACTATTTGTGACCTAATCCAGCAAAATGAGTCACAGTGACCCAAATTTCAAAATTGAGATTTCAATGGAAAGATGTGACAAAAAGCTTTAAAATGATATCCTAGTCAAAGTCATACCTTGAATGGTTTTAAAGATATACCCATTTGAATTATGGTCGTCTGCCTTCTTTTTTCCAATTGAAAACCTGAGAAAATCGCTTTTAAAGTTTTTTGCTCATTTTTTTTTTTTTTTTTTTTTGTTGTTGATATCTTTCAAAATCCATTGCATTTAAAGGGATAAACTATTTACTTTACAGCTTAATTTGACCAAAGACATATATATATATATATATATATATATATATATATATATATATATATATATATATGCTATTAAACCAGGCTGAAGCTCAAATTATTTTAAAGTATTTATTTGAATTAATTAATTAATTCATGGCCAACGGAGTTTCTTTAAAAGGCTCGGAAAATTAAGTATACCCGGGCCTTTAACCGCTCTAAATTGTAATGGACTGGAGCTCAAATCGGGAGAAATGGGAACACGGGGGCACCGCGTTGTGACCGCAAAGGGCACTTTCACATTCACGATCAAAGTACATACCACTGATAGGCATTGTAAATGCAGTATTACAGTATAGGCTACACATACCAATTAAACGCGCAGGTCTCCTCTCGTGCGTCCTCCTCACTGGACTTTCGTTTCGCTTTCATATATCTCTTTTCTAGATGCCATCAATGCTTTTACCTTTCTAGATGTAATTACCAAAATCAAAACAGTCCATAAACTATAAATCCTCACGAAAACTTCAGTCTGAAGGACTGTCTGAAGCGCTAGTCTGACAGGAGGATGGCTGGAACAATCGCGTGCCTGTCAGTCGAAACGGTAAAACCATGTCAAATTTAATAGCCATTTAAATACCTTTACTCAATTATCTGGACTACGAAACTTTGGGAGATTATTTTTGAAAGTCTGTTCTTTGAAATTAGCTTAAAAAACAAACAAACGATTTTTTCATTGTTTTTCCACATTATCGGCCCATATCTTAAAATAGAACGTTGCGACTTCCGACTCATTTCGCCAGAGCGGGTCACATTTGAAAAATTCACGTTTTCACTTGCCCATACGCATGTCCTGAAATATCATTGTAATATTTTAAAAACTTGTACTAAATATAAAATATTTGATTGTCCTTTTGCTAGCTAGCTAGCTAGCTAGATATCAGCCTGTTAGCACTGTTTGAAAATATCGTCATTTGGTACAACCAAAAGTGTCATTCGGTGAAACCGAAATTTTTGTTAAACCAAATTACTTTTTTGGTGACAAATTTTGCCAACTTGTAAATATGACAAAAGCAGTGTTAACTGATTATATAAAAAAAACACATAATCTCATTGTTAACACTTAATAAAACTTAAAAATTAATTATATCTCCATTAGATTTTTTTTTTTGCACTTTTAAAAAACGTATTCATCAATGACCCATATAACAATGAACACTCAAATAAATTATATGCAAACTTAACTGCACATAAGGCAGTTTGCATTAACTTCTAAATATAATTTAAAATTGTGTTTTTACTCCAATTCGTTGTTGAAATATAATCATTCACACAGTGGCTGTCATTTTCATGACAGATTTACTTATACATTAATCAAGACATGTTTTATTGATGTCTTTTCGCCGTTGAAACACTGATTGAGCGATTACACAAGATATTAGATATCTTTCGGTAAGTTGTACTGTACCTTTCAACATACCTTCAGATGTTTATTCTGTAACTAATATTAAAGGGGAAGAGATGATCGCATTCACTCGTGCTCCGTGCTGCCGTTCGAAATGAGGCTCCTGTTTAGTGATCTGTCACGACACATTAAAGAGTGTCAAAGAGTACTTTTTTTGTATGAATTTCGTGATAAAATGGACAGAATTTGAAAGATGACCCTTTGTTTCTTATCGAAAATAACAAAACATGGAGCTTATTGTAATTTTGGTGGTTAATGGTGTTTAGGATACAACGTATCCGTTGTGTAGATCCAATGGGCCAGAGCTGGGTGGGGCAGCAGGGGGCGGTGCATGTTCAGTATGCCATGAGAGTATCGCGGTAACGCGTTTTTTCAGTTCGGTTTGAATGTCGTTACACCCCTACTATTAAGTGGTAGAGAAGACCGGTGATAGTTAGTCACAATCTCAGTAACTATAAGATTTTCAGTCAAAAGTCCAATTACACAAATGTGTGTTTTTTCTAGCAGTGGTTTTGTATGTTGGTTTCAAACACCTAGTTCAACTGGTCTTAATGTTTTGATAAATAAACTGGTTTCCAACAGTCTAGATCATCCTTACTTGTGTTGTACTTTCTGTCCAAATCATGTACGCTGTATAACACATATTTTCTTTCACATCTTCAGAGAGCATTCATTTTATTTGTTCTAAAAATCATCCTCTCACAGCAAGAACCTTTTATTCTTGTCCAAAAAGCTCAATAATAATGAAAAAATCAGTCCAGAATGCTTGTTAACTCCTCTCTTGGCTTCATTTATGAACTCTGCTGGTGGCGAAGATATGTTCCAACAAGCAATCCCAAATGTGTTTCAATTACAGCTCAGGAAAGTGGGGATCTCTTTAGCATAATTGAAAACTATAGGTGTTGATAAACAGTTTCAGAGGAACCACAAGGCTCTCCTTACCACTCAGAAGTGCCAATCATAACAGTGTGAATAATGATGCTGTGAATTGAAACAATGGGAGGGGAAAACTCATGCTGACCTCCTACCAGAAATAAATGAATTACCTGCCTAAGTCATTTTCTTATCTGAACACACACAAAAAATTGATTTGTTGTTATGAGTGAAGACAGCACATCTTATACAACAATCATAGCTTACCATAAAGCACCCGCTGGAAATACACGGCCATTGATTGTCAAAATCAAATCATATAGATGCTTGTCTAGTGAAGCTTGAACAGTTGGTCAGTCCACTCTTCCTGTTTTTTTGAACTGCTTCAGTTTTTTGACCTCTAATCTCTTATTCTCAAAGCAAACTTTTGCTCTGTTCAGAATTATGCAGAATAACCATTCCTATGTCTCAAAGTAAACAGGATCCATTTTGATTCCATGTCGAATTTAAGGGAATCAGAACAGGAATTTGACTTAGACAAGCACACTGCTGGCTTCATTAGAGAATGAATGAAGCAACGCCTTGTAGCAAATGGAAGTGAAATCCTACTGTACATGCAGCATATGGTCTCTAGCCTTTACAGCGGTGAACACATGCCACAATAGACTAATTTGACATACGACACTCTAAATCCATAATGCATGTACTGTTTGAATAGAAGCTGTTGAGAAGTATAGAACATAAATGCTGTTATGTATTTTTAGATGGGCACTTTTGTTGACGGCTGTAGCTGTCTCTAATGAGACTGTAGGGTCCTGTGTACTGAGGTTGATGGGAAGGGTGCACAGCCCAAGCCACACAGGGTGTGGGCGAATAATGCAGCCACACATTAGTCCTGATAATGGAGGCTTGTGGGCTGCTGCTAGCACATTACTGCAATTGACTTCTGACCTTCAGAGAGAAGCAACAAGCCCAGCATGCTCATCTGAGAGAGGGCAGGCCAGTGCACTCTCATCATTTTATCCAAACTGCAGTTTCCTCACATCATTTCCATCTGTTTTACTAAATGTGCTGAATGCATAGTAGGAAACACTGACAATCATAGAAGAACTCATAAATACTGTAGAACGTTATGCTTTTGTTTGTAGTGATCTAAACAGACTTTTATGTTTTAGGAGCGTGGGGGTGTCCTGCCATTTATTTTGACTTGTTTATTAATAGGGAGTTAGGGAAGTTTCTTTGTTATTTTTGTTTCTCCCAATTAGGTTATTTATTCATGTTTCATTTATAAGTCTATTTTGTTTATTATCTTGGGCTTGGGGCATCCTTAATTTAAAGGGTTAGTTCACCCAAAAATGAAAATTCTGTCATTTATTACTTACCCTCGTGCCGTTCCACACCCGTAAGTCCTTTGTTAATCTTCAGAACACAAATTAAGATATTTTAGTTGAAATCCGATGGCTCCGTGAGGCTTCATGGAGCAGTGTTTTGAAATCGGCCATCACTAAATATATTTGGCGCACCAAAAATATTCTCGTCCCTTTATAATATTAATATTGAACCACTGTACCCACATGAACTGATTTAAATATGTTTTTAGTACATTCATGGGTCTTGAGAGAGGAAGTGTCATTGCTCCCTATGGAGGCCTCACGGAGCCATCGAATTTGAACTAAAATATCTTAATTTGTGTTCTGAAGATGAACGAAGGTCTTACGGGTGTGGAACGGCATGAGGGTAAGTAATAAATGACAGAATTTTCATTTTTGGGTGAACTAACCTTTAATTATTTTTCATTCCACCGTAATAAATTACTTTTTGTGGATTTTATGTTTTGGTGATGTGTTGGCTGGGGCTGGATTCCCATTTAACATCTTACATGTTCAAGCCCTTCTCTTTAGAACGGGTCATACCACATGGTTAAAAATTTACTGAGTAATCCATTATTTTGTAGAGGATGTCAAAAGGACAATTTTCACCTAATATTTAAAGCCAAATTACAGAAGGGAGAAAATGACTTTAGAAAGATGGCAGCGGCAATATTTTATTTTTATAAATATAGGTTGGTCTATTAATAAATTCTGTTGTCTTTAGCAATCTTTGCATTATATGCCAGTGGTGAGGGTTCAAAAATGCAGAAAAGCACTTTTCATGTTTTACCAAAAGAAAAGTTTAAGAACCAAAATCTAAAAGGAGAGATATCTTTAATACTTCTTGAGTTGGAGGCCAGCAAACTTTGGGAAAAGAATATGTGACATATAATGCAACAAAGAAAGCTAAAGTGAACATTTAACTAATAGACATACCAATTTCTGTGTGTAAAAATAAATTAATGATGCTGCCATCTTTCTAAAGTCATTGGATCACTCAATAAGTATTCATCTATGATATTTAATATTTTGGCTTTGATCACTATTTATGTTTGTCTTTCCTTAGAAAAAAATATGAAAAAAATCAAAAAATTGAGTCGGGGAAGTTTTCAAATTTTTTGGCTTTGACATGGAAGAACCCAAATACATTTATATAATTACTTGATCCCGTACATGTCAACAGTTTGCAGCCACACGGGATACAAAATAGCATGACTTTATAAAGTCGTTAATTCGCACTAAATTAACATTATGTGTGGAGTTATTAGACTCTAGTGGTATCTATGTGGAAATATATACAGTTAATATATTTATATAAATTTAAATAAAATGTACATTTTTTACATATATATTTATTTTTGTAGACTATATAGATAGAAAAACAGGCAGATAGGCAGGCAGAGGCAGAGACAGATAGTGGGTAATTAAATTTTATGTTCAATAAGGATTTTGGCTTACAATTATGAAAAAAAGATAATAGAGAAAAAAAGAAAATAGATGAAATAGAAGAAAAAGAAAATATAAATCTTGTTTTGTCTTGTGTTATACATACAGTGCATCCCTTTCCTTTACAGCGGTGAGCTTTCGTTACTCCATAAAAACCCAAAGGTTATGTCCAAATCAACCAAAGCAGTAACGTGATTGTTGTGAAATGCAATTTCTCTGTGCACACTCCAAGACGGAGCATAACGTAGACAAGCAAAGTATATGCTTGTGTATACAACAGACAGACAGACAGACAGAAAGATAGAACAACAAAGATAGACAGAGGGCAACAGAGATAGACATACAGATAGACACAGACAGACAGATGATAGACACATAAACAGATGGATAAATAGATTTTGTGAAGCACACCAAATTAATTTATGAGCTCCCACAAGTCCTGAGATCATGGTGTTAGTTTAAAGATCAGCAATTAGTGTAACTAAAAGTGTGCAAATCAATAGTGCAACTCAAGCTCCTGATGTGTATGTCTGAAAACAAATGTCTGGAGCAGTAAAAGCATGTATGTATATATATCGCTATCCCCGCTCTTTTTCGTCTGTGCAGTATATGCCCATGCAAATGCCACATTATTGATGGAGAAAGTATAGCATGCCACACACACACACAGAGAGAGAGTACAGAGATGACCCATTCTGAAGCTCTTTGCTACATTTAAATGAATCACGCTGAGATGGGTTAGTGCCAGACTTACACAGCCAGAGAGACTAAAACAGATGTTTTCAGAACCATGCTTCTGCTGCCAGCCCTCCACAACCCCCCTCTCTCAGTTTCTTTTGAACTGAATGCTTTGAGAGCAGCTTTTAACTGATTTAAATGTATATTGATAATGGAAATGTTTTCTGAACAAAGTCATTAAGCAATATGCACAGGTTAAATATCAGTGATTAAATTCATTAGGCCTTTATTAATATTTCAAACACTTCAAGAACTGTTGTTGTACCTGAAAAGATGTTTCCAAAAGCAAAAAAAAAAAAAAAAAAAAAATAAGGAACTTCAATCCATTTAAAACAGAAAATATCTCAATCACTTCTATGGATATGGAATCAATCAATATTATTTCTTTTGGAAAAAAAATTACTGGGTTCTGAGATCCTGGATCTATATCCAACATTTTGTCTCTTGTGTTTTGCTTGTGAACCCCAAACCGTTACTTGCTTCATCTTGTCACAGACAGCTTTGCGACAACTTCTACATAGAAGCTGTGATCTAGCCAAAGCAGCCATCACTTTATCAAATATATGACAGTTAGCACAGAATCAAAGGGATTCTAGATAAATTATAAAAATTCAATGTTTACTTTAATAATAGCAGTTAATGATTTTACTCCACTAAAATGATGTGCGCAATCACGCTCAACTTATATATCAAAAGGGGGCGCCTCAAAAGACATTTTGAAAGAGCAGAAGAAAAAAGGCCATCATTAAAATTCATGATCTAAAAATGATTGGTGGATAAATACAGAAGCTAAGATTAATCCAGTATCAAAATAAATATGCCACAGACAATAAATAACCCCAATGCAGAGAAAATAGAATAAGTGAAAAAGATGTCAATGAGTGCATCTTTCCATCTCCTTTCTGCTGACACTAATTGGCAGTTCATGGTAATGGGATTCACTATGAGTGCTGAAACTAATCTTCAATTTGTCAGTTTATTTTTGAAGAACGGAATACTGGCAGTTTACAGCATAACATTGTGGACTGTTGTATCAGTAGTTTGCACTATGTTAATTATATGACATTCAATTAATTAACTCCCACAACAGTCACACTTATGATAACGCATTTTCCTCATTTAAAAATGTTCACATGTAAGCTTCGAGGGTCATTCTGAAGGCAAACAGATATGGCAGAAAGGAGATGCTCAAGAGCCTTAACACCTTGTCCTAACCAGACACGCCGCGACACGCGATAAAAGGTATCTTTTCCATGTTAATTTGAGTTTTTGTCCTAACTAGCCGACTAGTACAGCAACATAAAATATAGCAATGCTAACATCAGATAATATTTATGTGCTTTATTTAATGTTAAAAGCAGCTAAAGTGAGTTTGAATATCATTCTGTGTTTCCAGCTTTTTAGCTGTAATGAAAACAACACTGGCTAATTCACCTCATATCTTGAAAATAAATAAATGGGCACAAGAATGTTCAAACTATGAACTATGAACAAACAAGTGTACTCTATGACAAAGATTGGTTCGGTCACTCCATATGTACTTTAAATAATGTTTAAATGGTGTAATATTTATTAATTTTGCTATGTACATTTCATTGTGTCTGCTGTGCTCTTGCCAAGAGAGCCCGCCCACACTCTCTTCTGATTGGCTGTGATTTTTGATTGATTTTATTGCTTCTCATTGTGACGTCGCATCTAGTGTGGACAGTCAAATTGCTCGTCGCTGGAATCTTACCGCATCGCATGTAGTTAGGGGCTCAAGATTTTAGTCATCAGTTTGTTTGGTTGTTTGAGTTTTTGGTGATACTGACAATTTTTACCAAATTATTTTTTTTAATGCGCAGCTTCTCAGTGAAGCACGGCTCTGTGATCAGTATTAAATGCTGCTCCATCTGAAAGCCAGAGGGTGCTCTTGCACAGAAACTCCAAGTATGCCACACAGAAGTAAGATAACGCATGTCGCTCCAGGAAATCCCTATGGGCAACATACTATTGCTGTAGCTGAATAAACAGAAGACTGAAACGCTTTGATTAAGTATTACTAATAAACACACAACTACGACAATATATGGTTTATCTCAGTTCTTCAAGCCTTCTCAGGTATTTTCATAATAATAAAGTATATTTATACTTCAATGCTAATCGACATAGCCTTTATCACTGTATAGATAGAATACTATGAATTAATATGTTGTGTGCCTTATTCTGTGTAAGGAGCCACATCATCTCACAGTAGGGTGTTTTCAAACACAAAAGAGTTTGGAGTTTGGAGTAAAAAACATGTTATTAAATGTTGTCTTTTGTTGGACAAGAGGTTCATAAATGCTCCCGGTGTTTGGAAAGATGTTTGACGTGTTACTTTTTCAAATGCATGTTATAAGCCACTCAAACTCACAGTGTTTTCAGATGGAGCAGCATTTACTACTGATCACAGAGCCGTACTTCATTGACAAGGTGCGCATAAAAAAATAAATGAAGCCTTTGCGATTTCCTAATCACACTAAGCCAAATCAGTTTAAGTGCGATTTCATGTTAATTGCAATTTATCGTGCTGCCCTAAAAGAACCCTAAGTTTCCTTTCCCAAACCTAATAATAATGCCAAATAAACAAATTATAATAAAATAAATAAAAATAATTTAAAAAATCAATCAATCAATCAATCAATCAATCAATCAATCAATCAATCAATCAATCAATCAATCAGTCAATAAATAGGTGAAGTAGAGTTGAGTAGATCTTAGCTGTTGAGAATGGTGCAATTAAATGAACACCTTCCTGTGCTTTCATGTAAAACTCCTTTGGGACATGGTGTCTAGATAAGTCTATCTAAAGATCTCATTAATACTTGTCAAAATTCATCTACAAGCACATGAAGCACATGGAGTTGGATTTAAATCTGATGACATTTCTCCACTTATCTAACATTCGTAGTTCTCTAAAAATGAGAAGTCCCTGACATTTAAACTTGTTCATACATCAAGTGAGTGCTATGAGAGTTACATACCCGACACCATTCAGATATCACGATGACAGCACTGGAAGCAGTAGATTTTCCAAATGTCTGCACTGGTTTAGCTCACAACACTTAAGGAATAATGCAAATGTGGTAATGGCACAACATACTGCCAAAATTGGGGATGTTGTCTCAATCTGAATGCATTGTGCATGTGCAAAGCAATAGTAAATGAATGCAAGGCTAAATAAACATGTAAGTAACAGAAATTGCTATATTTACTCATTTACTTCTTTTTACTACAGAAAAAAGTTAACACATTAATGTAATAAATCAAATCTTATGATTAATTATAATACATTTGAATATTCATCAAGCATCTAACAAATTTGCATTAGCCCCACACTACACACACTCAACACAAGCACAATTTCTGCTTCCATAATCAAAAATGTCTCCTTTAAATAAACTTTCATTTACCTCCTGCGTTCTGATACCACCACATCTCTGGTAAATCTGGTGCATTCCATAATGAGCCTCATTTAAATGGAAAGGAGGTGTATTTGCATTGAAGACTGTGTATTTATTTTATACCTTATTATGTCTTTCCATTCAAGCATATTTAATATAATTATACAAATAAACTTCTCCTTTAAAGACGTAATATTTTTTACCAATAGTTATTCCTCATTTTTCATTCTATTTTCTCTACCTTTCACCTTTTTTTTGTGATAATACCCATCACCAGCACAATAAATAAATAAATAAATAAATAATAATTAGAACAATAACCAATACATACATAATTAAGCACTTTTACATATGGAGAGAAATAAAATAATAATAAAAAAACATTCACATATTAATTTCAAAATCTTATAATGACACCTAATTCCTAATAAGTAATTCAAATAGTGTTATTTAAACATCAATTAATAGTAATATTAAATACTCACAGTGATTTACATGTTAAATCTTGTTATTGCTGGTGTATTCTATAAAAAGACAGTAATAATATGCAAGTTTTAGCACAATCACTTGCTCAAACTAGCACAAACACATTTTTCGAATGCTACATGTTATATTATTTCTGAAGTCTTTTCTCTCTCTCTCTCTCTCTCTCTCTCTTAGCACACGAGTAAAAACATTAGAAAGCACCTGTAAGACATATGGCAGCTAACATGAGGTATTAAACACTACTACGCCAATCATTAAGTATTCATGTCTCTATTTCAGAGTAATAACGCAGAATTACTCTCACTTAATTAGAACTGTTTCCTCGTTAAGAGGACATGCA
Organism: Megalobrama amblycephala; assembly: GCF_018812025.1. Lineage (NCBI taxonomy): Eukaryota > Metazoa > Chordata > Actinopteri > Cypriniformes > Xenocyprididae > Megalobrama > Megalobrama amblycephala. The sequence continues at coordinate 12,942,291 of NC_063066.1, read as the reverse complement.
TTTTTAATTCCTGACATCTCGAGTGCTGTAAGTGAAATCGACGCCCCGCAGTACCTCATTATGCTGCAGTCAGAGAACATGTGCATCTGCGCTTCTCACCGTATTTCCGCTCAAGATGCTTTCTTCTGCTGCTTTTTCTGGAGCTGGCTTGCAGTTTGTGTGTGTCCATGTTTACATTAAAAATCCTCAGTTGTGCTGTTTTGGTGTAATAGCATTCCTGCTTCGTTTAGCATCCAAAAACCTTAAGTGACGTGAAGTGACATGTGAAGGCCAAGTATGGTAACCCATACTTGGAATTTGTCCTCTACATTTAACCCATCTAAGTTAGTGCACACACAATAAGAGCAGTGAGTGAACACACACACACACACACACACACACACACCTGAAGCATTGGGCAGCCATTTTTTCTGTGGCGTCCATTGGAGCAATTGGGGGATAGGTGCCTTGCTCAAAGGCACCTCAGTTATTTCCTACCAGTATTGAGAATCAAATCTGCAACCTTACACTGTGTCCTAACCAGAAGCATTGCGGCATGCATTAAAAGGTATCTTTTCCACGTTAATGAGATTTTGAACTAACTAGCCGCGACGGCGACACACAGTATTCTATTTTAGAAACGGTTTCTATTTTTCTGAGACCCTCCACACTGTGTATTCGAACTGTTCAGATTCTATTTGTGTCCCGTGGCATTCTTTTGTTTTCTGGAATATCTGCATTGGTTTCTATAGCAATGACATTGTCTTACAATATGACAATGTGTAGCTTGAAATGGATTTGTAAAAATCAGATTTCATATGAGTTTTTACTGTTCACACTTGATTCATATTTGATATACACAAAAAACAGATTTGGACTGACAGTCTGAACAAGGCAAAATGGCATTAACCTCAAAAGTGCCTATATAAGACATTAAAATCACACATCTTCTCACCAGCACTTCCTTTACCCGCTGTCTTCTTTGCCTCACCCAACTATACATGAGTTTGCTTCTTTACTTCTTAGCAGGATGCTGAGAGCTAGCTAAAACAGTCATGATCAATTCCTTTCCTCTTTGATCTCACAACTATGTGATATTTTACCAAAAAGAACAGTAGCAAACTGTGATCATGGTTGTCTTCACAGATCTAAAACACTTCAAAATAAGCACTACTCAATAAATAGGCCCATGTAATGTTTAATGTAATTGTTTGTCTCAGCGTTTTAAAGTTGGCATAAAAATTCACCCCATCTATTTTCTGAATGTATCTTCACTCTGGTGATGTGTGCTGGACTTCTCCAATCACTTAGTCTGCTTATAACACTCCCCTTTCTTATAATCAACTGCAAGCTCGCATTCAGTTCTGTCTCCATTCAAATCAAATCATTACAAGAGACGTACATTTTATTTCATTTCCTTTCCTTTTCTTTTTTTTTTTTTTTTTTTTTTGGCTACATGCATGCTCAGTGAGACTACTGTCTTTAGTGAAATAACTCTTGTCTGTTGTCCAATAGTATATGGCACATTTCCTCTATCTCATATCCTATTAACAGTTGTGTGGTGTCCTTTTATAATACTCACATGTGTTCAACAGACAAACTGCCGTCTGCTCATGCCATGGTGACAAATGACACACATTAATACGACGTAGCAGAGGACTCACAGACCAGATTGTGTTATTAAAACCTGGAGAGAGCTCCAGCAGATAGAGATGTCCCTGTCGAGAATGAGGCCTTTAATTGGAGGCTGTCAGGCTTTTCAAAAATACACACTGATTTGAATCACTAATAGGGCAAAATCTGATTTAGCCTATTCGACTGCTCTATACATAATAATGATAAATTAACAGTTTACCAAATTGGATCTTAGACAAGTTATAGAAATGTATCTTAACATAGATTTGTTTGGAAGTGAGTGAGTTGCACCTCCAATGCTAAAACAGGCCAGTGCTAAAGCAAAAGAGGTTATTTCGATCTTAAGAAATTGCTTGACAGGTTAATGGAACAACTTTAGAGATGCATTTGTGAATAGCAGAAGCAGTACTGATGAAAAAAAGTTAATCCACAAACGAATTTACTGGAATTTAACAAGTGTAATGTGTGAAAAACATGACTGAGTCACTCAAATATCTGCACTAAATTATCTCAAATAAACATTAGGCTGAATATTAGGTATATTACATCACTCTATATCACTTGTGCTATATCACAATATTACATTACAAGCAGATATCAACATAAACTAAACTCAAGTTTACAAAATCCAGAGTTCTGAAATGTTAAGATAAGATATGTATCACGATACAGGGGTTACGATACGATATATTGTGATACTGTAAAAAAGGCGAAACAGAAAGAGAATCTAATTTTAGAAAAAACTGTCATAAAGAACACAACCATATGCAATAAAACCTGACAAAAAAACTTAATTTTATTGAATCAATACAGTATCATTTGCATTTATATCACTAATCACTATTTTGTGCAAGCTAAGTAAAGGGAAAAAAGTAAAGTGACTGCAGGATTCTTTAGGTGTATATGTTTTAAAAGTTCACAGTATAGCAGTTTTTATTTTCTAAACTATTTAAAGTCCCCCTGAAATCAAAATTTAAGTTTTTTAGCTTTTAGTATGAATATGTTAGCCATAATGTTATGAATAAGCTGGTGTGTTCCAAAACAATGACAAAATTTGCATTTAGGAGATATAAGCATTCAAAACTTACAGTCTCTCACTTCCGCTAAAATGGATCACTTTAGCACTTCAGCATCACATCAAATCTTCTGTCCAATCAAATGCTCTCTAGAATCTGAAGTCACGCCCCCTCCTACACTATCAACAGACACTGAAGCCTGGCTGAAATCGGTCATTTTTTCCACACATTTACTAGTTTCTACATGAATGGCACATAGTGCACTATATAGAGAATAGGGAACGACTCAGACAGTGTAAATATGCTTTCCATTGACGCGAATGAAGTCCGTTTTTGTGTTAGTATAACGTGAACCGCCGCAGCGCGAGCACAGTCTGCTCTGGCCCAGGGACACGAGAGCACAGAGAGGATCATATCAACGAGTCGGCTCAGACCACGAAAGGTATCGGACCCATTTAAATTCTGCACAGAATGATATATTTTAAAGTGATATAAAGGAGATTAGGAGGATAAACGGTTAGATATTAAAAAGAAACCCTGGCCGAGCTGTGATATAAACGAAACACTATCCATGGGTTTCAAAGACGTCACTTCCGCTATGCCCGTCGCCATACTTGTGTCCGGTCACAGCTGCGCGCTCTGTTTAAGTCTATGGTGACAGCAGCTAACTACCATAGGAAGGCCAGCAAAACACTCTCAGAAGGTTCACAACAAATTTACAATATGTCTGGGATATGTGGTGCTGTTAGCCGTTTCAACAGTCGTCAGAACTACAAATTTATTTGATCCCAAAGGAGTTAGATCGGCGGAATTATTGGCTTCATTCAGAAAGGACCACACCACTGGCAGCCAAACAGCAACGCACAACATTAATAACTGCTGGGACTGTCATTTACATTTATAACGAGAACACTATTGTAATAAAATGTTCTGAATTCTCTATGTTGTTGTTTCAGCGTGTTGTTGTGGGAAGAGGGCGTCTACTGGAGTTAAACATTGATTACATAACTTGTTCAAACTTCACTTGTGCATTCGCGTAATTTTGTGCAGATAAAACTTGTAATATTAATTTTATGAAGTATAAATATCTGATTATTCTCATAAAGGATGTGTTTCGTTGAGGAAATAACCCATCATATAGCTTCAGCGCGAGCGCTCAAAAAGTAAGGCAAAACATTAATATGATTGGGACTGTCCTTTTATATATTATAATATAGTCGTATATACTTGTAACATAAGGTTGTGAATTATTTGGGCTTATTTGCTGTGTTTCGGAGTTCCATGACGTTACTTCAAGTTCATATATGCGTGATTTTGTGCAAATACTAGTTGTAGTATTATTTTCATTTTGTATAAATATCTGAATTATTTTATATAGGATGTTCCGTTGAGTTAATTAACTTTCAGTTTATGTGTTTTTATTCTCTTCAGCTTCAGCGTGCGCAGCTCAAAAAGCAGTGATTAAGTCATTAAATGTTTACAGTAATATTAAAACTTTCATATTTAAAAAAAAAAAATAATGCATTATTTTTAATAACTACCTCTTATTGTTCTCGTATTATATTCAGCAACACATGGTTTGATTAATAAGGATCACGAACAATAACAGATTTTTTTCTCAAATCATCTCATTTTGATAACAGTATTATTTGAGCTGCACGCGCTGAATGAACACCCGTAAAATTAAGCACTTTGCTAGAAGGTTAATTAACTCAAAGGAACACATCCTATATAGGGTAATTCATATATATTTATACAAGACAGACATAAAATTACAACTTATATTTGCACAAAATCATGCACACATGCTATTGAACTAAGTAATGTAGTCAGCTCGTGTCGTGAATTTGTTCATCCTGTAATAACACGCCGAAACACACCAACTAGAATTCACAATATTTTAATACAATATTGTATACAATTATAATGTTATGTAAATTACAGTCCAAGCAGTTATTAATGTTGTGCGTTGCTGTTTGGCTGCCAGTGGTGTGGTCCTTTCTGAATGAAGCCAATAATTCCGCGGATCTAACTCCTTTGGGATCAAATAAATTTGTAGTTCTGACGACTGTTGAAACGGCTAACAGCACCACATATCCCAGACATATTGTAAATTTGTTGTGAACCTTCTGAGAGTGTTTTGTTGGCCTTCCTCTGGTAGTTGTAGCTGCTGTCACCATAGACTTAAACAGAGCGCGCAGCTGTGACCGGACACAAATATGGCGGCCATAACATACAGTGACGTCATATGAAACCCATGGATTGGCTATAAAAAAAAAAGGGGCGGGGCTGTTCGATATATCGCCCTTTCTTCCTGTTTCAGTTGAAATTAACGTTACGTCAACACACTGAAAAATGCTGCGTTCACGTCACCTCGTATTTACCGGAATCTTGAAATGACAACACGTGACGTTATATTCGGAGCTGTTCACGTCCTTTTGGTCCTTGGACTGGGAATTATGCGTTTCCATGGCACCACTATCAACGCCTAAATGAATCTACAGTGGTCAGGTGGTACAAGCGCCCACGTGGTACATCTGGGAGCTTTCAGAAAACTCCCAGCTTACAAGCTGTAACTACGATCTCTATGAGGACGTGAATGCTTTTTACAAGCTAGAATCTCGTAACTACAGGAATTACAAAGCCGCGTGAACGCACCTTAATCCGCTTGTTAAGTCGTGACGTAAGGAACGCCGTTTCCGGGTCCAAGCCTCGACTCGTTTCACTTGAGAATGCCATCGACGGCCGTTTATGAGTGCTATTTATTCATATTAAACATCAATCATTTTAAAAATTTAAACATTTTAAATACTTACAGTCTACACAACAGTCTCCGTGCTCACAGCGTCACAGATATTCATATTTTAACGATTTATAAAAGATGAATCTTTGTCTGGCCATCTGGAATTTTGGTATGGAGATAAAGGTTATAATTATATATTTTTTGTAGTATTACACCACATCGTGTATGTATATTAGCACCATTTGTTGTTTTCTTGTGGTATGAGATAGAGCGTTAGGACCCGGAAGCGCTGCCGCGTGACGTCAGACTTAACAACCGGATAGAGTGCCCCAGGGATGACGCGTTTTTGTAGGCCAACCCGGAAGTTAGCGGTGCACGGGTTCCCTCGACTGAAAGCCTATTAATTTTTCCCATAGACTTTTGGAAAATCGCAGAAAATAAGCTCTGTGTTTAACAAAGGGTTATGACACTTACACGTTTTGTCTATCAAGATAATCTTTACAAGTTAACACAACATTTATAGATTTTGAAGCCTAAATAAAGTCGTCAGATATAAAAGGCTAACAGTAGGCTATAAACGGACTACAGCACACCATGGTCGCGGATCAACGTCGTCACCACCAAGCGTTCTCAAACTTTATTTAGAAAACAACTCTATTTAAAAACATGCTCACTGATTATGATCTGCACTGTGTATGAATACTTATCCACTTTTTAATGAGAAATGCTGTCCAAATGTCCTGTTTGTCATGATGACGTCTAAAGTCCCCACCAAAGGAAGTAGTCCCTTTTAGCAATTTGTTAGCAACCGCCGATTTTAAGACACAGTAAAAGTTTAAAAAATCACAAGTGGGTTATAACTGGTGTGTTTTATGTCATAGATCAAAACGTGAAAGTATTTAGAGGCTTTGTTAACCACAGACCTTATTTCAGGCGATTTAGCAAAAACCCATTCAAAAAACCCATAGACTTTACGGCATTGGAACCGGAAGTCCTAAAATGATAACTCGCTTCCAGGTTTTGCCTACAAAAACGTGTCATCCCTGGGGCACTCTATAGAGTACCCCAGGGATGACGTGTTTTTGTAGGCCAACCCGGAAGTTAGCAGCACACGGGTTCCCTCGATTGAAAGCCTATGCATTTTTCCCATAGGCTTTTGGAAAATCGCAGAAAATAGCTCTGTGTTTAACAAAGGGTTAGACACTTACACGTTTTGTCTATCAGATAATCTTTACAAGTTAAAACAACATTTATAGATTTTGAGCCTAAATAAAGTCGTCAGATTAAAAGGCTAACAGTAGGCTATAAAGGACTACAGCAACATAGTCCGGATCAAGTCGTCACCACCAAGCTTCCTCAAACTTTATTTAGAAAACAACTTTATTTATAAACATGCTCGCTGATTATGATCTGTGCTGTTATGAATACTTATCCACGAATATGGATAAGTATTCTGAATATTATGAAGACTTATCCTCCTTTTCATGAGAAATGCTGTCCAAATGTCCCGTTTTTAACATTTGACGGTTCCCATAGGTTTTTTTCTTTTGGAAAACTCCGTCAATGTTGCACATACAATTAAGAGTTATACACCATTTTAATCTGTGGAATATCTTCTTTCATTTGTGTACACTCTAAAAACTGTGCTTTTTTTAAAGAAAACAAAGGGTTATCTCCCTCTGACACTTAGTTCTCAGAAAATGAACGTTTTGTCTGACAAAAAAATCAAGTCTAAAAAAATAATCAGGTTTTACATGTAAGTCAAATCGAAAACAAAACTTCTGTGTTTAAACTGTATGAAAAGAACATCAGAAATTATAGCTCATTATTTGCGGCCATGCCCACGGAGCCAGCGCTTTTCAAGCAAATTCTAAATAAAGTCTCAATCGTGTATTTATTGTCTTGAAAAGATATAAAGCAATGGTTAATCTCTAGGCTAAGTTCCTGTTTTTCTTTTCTTCTATAGATGAAGTTTAGATGAGTTTTTGTTTCTTTAGCGCCCTCCGGGCTATACTCCAATGGAGCCTCTTCTTCTTTTAGATGAATTTGTACTAAAAAGCACAGCGCCCTCCATCAAGGAGTGAAAACACCAGCGCATAGTAATGACAATGATCAAATTAATATAACTCCTCTGTATAGAAAATTGTCATATGAGTCATTTCTCCAAATGTGCACTTTTAAACAAGCTATATTCAGACTCCTCAAACTTTATTTAGTATAATATAAAACATTTATATTGTAATAAACTGTATGTTTTTATTTATAAACAGGTTTTTTTGCTCGCTGATTATGATCTGCTCATTACTATCCAATTCTTTTGTCTTCTCAGGTGAGAATGCCCATTTTATGACGCCTCCTCGCATACTGTGTTTCTTGGCAAAAGTGTCTTCAAAAACACAGTATATTGAATGAAGGATGGCATAATTTTTACATAATGAAGCAAAAACTCTAGTTTACAACCTCCAATATAAAGTCTGAACACAGATTTACTAACTTTTTTTGGCCTTATTATGAAGTTTTTTGTTTTTCAATAACCACATAAATGTTATCAAAAACACCTCCTTTTCATATTATGAGTTTGTGCTGAATACAAATGACACTTTTTCCATTAATATTTTTATGAACAACTGAAAAAGCACAAATGTCAAATGTCAAAACTTCCCGCCCCAAATCAGCCTCAGACTCCAGAGGGTTAATGATGACGTCTGAAGTCCCCGCCAAAGGAAGTAGTCCCTTTTAGCAATTTCTCTATAGAGTGCCTCAGGGATGACGCATTTTTGTAGGCAAAACCCGGAAGCGAATTAGCATTTTAGGACTTCCGGTTCCAACGGCGTAAAGTCTATGGGTTTTTTTAATGGGTTTTTGCTAAATCGCCTGAAATAAGGTCTGTGGTTTGTGGCTAAATACTTTCACGTTTTGATCTATGACATAAAACACACCAGTTATAACCCACTTGTGATTTGCATGCGCAGACCTCAATGCGCGTCTCTTCGGAGACCGGTGATTCTAACGGCCGCTGAAGTGACGCGATGACTTTACCAGTCGGCGATTGGCTCTTATTTAGAAGGCGGGACTTATTCCGCCATATTGCGCATTACACTTTCTCCCATTCAAAACAATACAGTGACATGTCTTGTGTTATTCTATAGTCTTTGAGTATAGCCAAACATAATATTGCGATATTCACGGGTATCGATATTATTTTACACCCTAAAGTGTCTCCACACATTTAAAGGCACAATATGTAAGATTTTTGGATTAAAATATCCAAAAACCACTAGAACAATGTTAAATATTTTGTCGACTTGTGTTCTTACATCATCCCAAATATTTCCAAGAATGTTTAAATCCAGAGAAATAAGCAATTTTAACCAGGACATGGACCATGCCCGTGCGTCGCCTATCAATGACATCATACCCGCGTTACCCTCGATTTTTTTGTAGAAACCATAGAAACACCAAAGATGCTTTAATATATTATTTATTTTATTAGACAGATGAGCAACTTTGTGAAGAGATACATTTGTTACAAATGTGTTTAAAAACGTGTGTCAGCTGTATTTTGTGTGACTTTAACAGTCTGTGGCAATTTTTTTTTTTCATTTTTATCCATATTACATGCTACTCCGCTACTCTGAGGGTTAAATGATACTTACAGCACTGCTTTCTTATCAACTCTCTCTACCATACACACACACACACACACACACACATACAGTCCTTTTCCCTTTCCTTCCTTCTCAGCAGTCTTCAAAAGAAAACCAGAAAAGAACAGGTTAAGAGATAGCTACATCTGTCAGTCAAGCTATCTTTAATCGTTGGAAAGTGGTGACTCACTACACACATAATCCACACACACAAAGACACACACAATGGCCATCAAGGATTTTCATTTATCAGGTCATTTGACTAATATGAAAAGACAGGCATAGCTAAAGCAAGGTGTGCATGCTTATTTAAGAAAGACCTTCATGACCAAGGTCAACAAAGGCCCATTTATTTGCATGATGCTGACTTTAAACTTTAATCCAGCTATAAAACGTTTAGGGCCACCCTCTGCGGGTAGTTGATTGAGAAAGAATGCAAGAGAGAAAGAAAAAGCAAGAGAAAAGCGCATTGCATTTGAATAAGAGCTGAGGTTTGGTATTTAGCCATTGGTTGCAACTTAACTCAAGGTCGGATTCCTGTAATTGGTTGCATGGAGGATTTCACAGCATCTACTTTGCAAAGGAATGAAAGCGAAGCAGGAACGACTGCAGCCTACAGCTGGAATGTAAAGAGCTCTTGCAGATGCAACAGATCCTCTGGGCTACAAACTTTCTACATATGCATTAGATTATAGCCTGGTCAGATCAATACTGCAGTCCTGAACACTTCGTGCCTGTGCAGAATAAGCCGTGATGTGTCATATCTCCCTCACCCTCAGCTACACTTAATTATTGATAGCTTCCCTCTCCGTCCAAGCCAATCAAAGCACAGTGGAGTTGCAGCAACTCAGCCTTACGTGGGAAATAGTGGGAGTCACGCCAAAGGAAATCATGTGTCATTGTTCACACATGGTCACCTCAATATCGCACCCGCCATATTCTGTTTGATATTCTACTGATCATGTCGCTTGCAGTGCAGAGCTCCGTGATGGCTTCTATTAAGGGTTCTGGATCCAATTTACACTCTGCTTGAGCCTCTCGCGTAGTAGCGGCACTGCGCCCAGTAGCGTGGCTATGCTAGCTCAGATTGTAAGATTACATGAACACACCTGTGAATGCTAAACATGAATTCACAAAATAAAAAGCAAAAGCAAGAAAAGCTCCTGTGAAGCACAGATGTGAAAAGCTGCCATAAATAAAAGCGTAGCGTGCAGAATGGCTTCCTGATTAGATGTCGACAATCTTTTTTTTTCTTCTTCTTTTTTTTTTTTTTTGGAGCATCACTTGTACACAGAATTAGCTTATAATATAATTGGCTAAGCTCTCAAAATGATCACGTCATTTTGCTGTTATTTGTCAAAACTGATTTATAGTAAAAGCAGGGCTTCTCTTTTTTTCCTTATCCTTTCTTTTTTATTTTCCTTTCTCTGTCTTTTTTACCCCCCCCCCCCTGCTTTATTTAATTCCTTATTAGCGTGTCTCCTTTATTTTTGATTTTACTCTTTTTTTCACCTCTTTTTCCACCAAAGTTTAAGGATGAAAACTTGAGGGAGGCAATTTTTTTTTAAAACCATTATTGAATCTTAGCACAGTGGTCCTCAAAGTTTGGGGCGCACAGGTACTGCAGGGGGGACGTGGAAGATCAGCAGAAAAAAGAAAACAGCCGTCGCAACAGCGTTTATGTGCTAGCTGCCTTTATGGCACCGAATACCAATTCCACTGAATCGTTCTTAGACTGTTGACTTGTCACCGTCTAAACAAGCCCGACAAAGGAGTTCCTCGCCATAGAAAAACATCTCTTTAGCGGACAGCATCACAAGCTGCTAATGTGAACTCGTCGCAGCATGGAAGACATACAAGAAGCTGACGCACTGTCAAAAGAACTCATTGCAGCAACTGATTATATATTGTTCATCCAAAGCATCACTGAAATATTAACTTTTTGGGTTGATTTAAATTAAAAGTCATGTTCTGATCCATTTTTTTCTTACTTACTGTTATATTTTCCAATGATTCAAAGGGTATTACAAGAGAAACTGGTAACACTTTACTATAAGGTTTATTAGTTAAACATTAGGCAATGTATTAACTAACATGAACTAATCGTGAGCAACACATTTGTTACTGTATTTACTATCTTCGTTAACGTTAGTTAATGAAATACAGTTGTTCATTGTTTGTTCATGTTGCATTAACTAATGCGGACAATATTTTAATAATGTAGTAAATGCTGAAATTAACATTAACAGAGATTAATAAATGCTGTACAAGTGCAGTTCATTATTAGTTCATGTTAACTAATGTAGTTAACTAATGTTAATGAACCTTATTGTAAAGTGTTACCAAGAAACTATATTGTAGCTGCAAGTTTTCATTGCAAGTTTTTAAAAAAAAAAATTAATAATTTTTAGATTTAAAATTTGGTAGTCAGAGGGCGTGGCCAAAAAAGTTTGAGCACCACTGTCTTAGCATTTCATTGCTAGTAACATGTTGGTTAAACATATATAGGCTATATGTGTCTATATGCAGATGGAATAGATGATTAGTTCCAGATGAACTTGTTTCATAAACATGAACCATGACCAGAAAATAATAGGGGATAGTTCACCCAAAACTGAAAATCATGTCATTATATCCCAATGTCTTTCTTCTGTGCAACATAAAAATATATTTTGAAAATGTTTCTGAATGTTTTGTTTGATTGTTGTTTTATTTGTCCAAACAAAGGAAGTCAATGGTCAGCATGACTGCATGGTTACCAACATTCCTCAAAATAGCTTTTGTGTTCAGCAGAATAAAGAAAGCCATGTTTGGAATGACATGAGGGGAGTAAATAACGACTGAATTTTCAGTTTAGAGTGAACTATCTAGCTCAATCCTATGAAAGCTTGTTTCCAACACTGAATAAAAAACAAAAAAGGCAGCTGCGAGTTATAAAGTCAGAATTTTGAGATATAAAAGTATTTTGTTCCTCAGAATTGGACTTTATAACAATTCTGAGAGAAAAAAAGTCAGAATTGCGAGATATAAACTCACAATTGTGAGAAAGTCACAGCAATTATCTTTCACATTTTTTAATTCCATGGTGGAAACAAGCTTCCATACAATCCAGTCTAAAAATTGAATGGCGAACTCAAGTTTTGCACAGATATGCTCTGGAGATTTGCCACAGATTTAGCACAGTATAGGCAGCAACCTGAGTTCAAGTACCTTGGAAGAGGGCACATTACTAAGAGGCCAGTTGATGTATTTCAGCTCATGGGTCACCCTCGCCCCTAAATTTGAACCTATAATATTTACATTTCCAGCCCAGACTTCAAACCACTAGACCAGAACCCAAATATGCATAAGTCCAAAAGTACACACAGGAAAGTACAAAAGCACACCTTCAAATGTCCTAGAGGAACACACTCAAGGATACACACGCATGCACAATCACACACAAACCTACAGCACCTGTCTTGCATTTTCATACATTAGTCCTGAATGTATGAAAAAGCATCTACTCCCATGCCTCATGAGAGAAGTAAAGCGAGACAGCAGGAAACACAGGGGAGTGCACTGAAACAGAAGCGAAGCATGAGAAATGAGAAACTCTGACTAAAGTAGGGAGGAGGGGCTCAGAAGGGAGGCTTCAGATGTATGAGAGAGAGATTGATGTGAGTGGGCCCATGTAATATCTTTAAAGTGGCAGGCGGAGGCCATTCTTCATTTGTCTTCCTGAGAAATGCTCTGTCAGGGCAGCCAAAAGGAATTGGAAATGAATGTCAGTTCCCTTCCCTTTCATAGACGCTTGTGTTATGACAACCCGTCATACCCTATTTTATTATTATTATTTAGGATTTAGAATGCTTTGGTTTACCGAGAGTAGCCGGGGCTGCCGAGAAGGGGCATTCCCTTCGTTTGCAACTAAGTGGTAAGGAAAATGATAAAAGGGGAAGAGGAAAAAAACAAACAGTATGGAGTGGGGCCATTGAGTGATATCGCCAAGCCGCTCCATGATTGGTACTTGAACAAGGTTGGAGCTATAATAGGAGGTGCTGAGAGAATAAAAGTTAAAGGAACAGATATTACACTTCACTTCATTCCTCCAGACTTCATCTTGACACATCATGAAAGTGTGATGTTTATCTCCTATGCATAAATTCACATTTCTCTACACCTTTCGGTTTATTGTCTGAACACAGGTGTTTGAAATGTGCGTTTAGGGCTCCCGCTAAGCATGGGATTATGGTTTCTTGAAGAGGCAGGCAGGTTTGACACCACTAGAGATTAAAGGCACGCGTCGTATTCCTCCCTCTCCCCGGGGGCCGACTCTGTCACTCGGAGCCGTTTGAGATGTCTGTGTTTACAATACAGGGACAAGAGCATCGCTCAGTCACGGTGACACAGTCACTCACGCGTTACAGCAAAATAAATCTCCGGCGTACGGCCTGGGGCGGTTCTTCCGAACCTATTATACAAAGTACCTCCAGAACGCCGTAGTCAGTGCCATTGTGTGATTGATTCTCTAATCAGAAGCTGATTATGATGAAGCCCTCCCACGGAGAGCCATTAAATGAATGAAGAAAAGCACCTATGATGAGAATCGATAAAACCGTGCTGAACATAATGCGGTGTTATGATGTTGGAAGACACTTTCCTTTCCTTCAGCTAAAATCAGTTGGTCTCTTTGTCACTGGGGTTTAAAGGTTACAAGTATGGATTTGAGAGTAATAGTCTGAGAGTTTCATGGACGTGAACTAGACCTGAGGGACGCCACATCTTAGAGACACTGTTTGCATCAGGATGACTTGTAAGTTTGTCTTGAAGATATGCTGTGTGTGGCGGCAGCCCTGGGATTACCAGAATTAGTTACAGCAGAAATGGTGGTGACTGCCGATACACCCAAAACCCATTACCGGCATGCCATTGAGATGTCTGAAGGTTATCATATCTGGTGGCCGCATCTAACAAGTGTTTGCTGATGCCTCTCTGGATGTTGATTCATTAGCAGCGGTCATAGTGGTCAGATGGATGCTGATGGCTGCAATTCTGTCACTGGCTGTCGTCTTCGGGCCGTCTCCGTCTGCTTGGAGTGGGGAATTGGGAGGAATGAGCTGGGTATAGCAGGTGAGATGCGGCCCTGCGGTTTTGGCATTTTGTCTATGTTTATCGTGTTCCCACGCTGTTCCTCCTCATTGCCTCTCTGTAAGGCTCTCCCTGGTGGCCTTGTCACTCTAATTAGGTGACAGACGGCAGCAAACAATATCCCTCATTACTGCTGACATGGGCGACGCACATAGTCACACACAATTGTTTTCCCTTCTTATATACACAAACAGAGAAACACACACATACACGGAAGAGGCTAAAACAAAGATATGTGCAGTGACAAGCATCAAACTTGCGCAATGTCTCATTCTCATCCTCAAACAATCACTCCAGAAGCTGAGCCCTGTCCTTAGCCAGGGTTAAGCAGATGTTGGAAAAGCTGCCCATTATTTTGGTACGCGCCTCAAAATAAATATGAGCATAATGCTGCTCGTTCTCCTGTCACTATGGTGTTTGGCAGTATCGTGGGTACTGTGGTGTCTGTGGTATTTTAGGAAGCTAGTTTTTACATCACACACACACACACACACACACACACACACACACACACACACACACACACACACACACACACACACACACATTAAAGGAATAGGTCAACCAAAAACAAAAATTCGATCATCATTTATAAACCCTCATGTTCTTCCAAACCTGATTTGTTTTTATCATATAATACGGATGGAATGTCCAGGCTTTGAGTGTTTACTGTTTACGTGAATCAAGTGACATGTCATGCTCCAAAAGGAAAGAAAAAAAAAACTTAATGTCATATATGCACAAATATAATCAATGTCTTTTCAACTGTGTGAGGAAAGGACCAAAATATCAGTCATTAATTACTGAAACATCACATCCTCCACCATAGCTCTCAAATCTTATTTGGACTTGCAGTGAATTAAACAAATTCAAGCTTCCAAAGTCCTGTCACAATCGTCTAAAGATAT
Organism: Megalobrama amblycephala; assembly: GCF_018812025.1. Lineage (NCBI taxonomy): Eukaryota > Metazoa > Chordata > Actinopteri > Cypriniformes > Xenocyprididae > Megalobrama > Megalobrama amblycephala. The sequence continues at coordinate 12,927,233 of NC_063066.1, read as the reverse complement.
GCGATGTGTTTCAAATTAAACTTGCCACGTCTTAAAGGGATAGTTCACCCAAAAATGAAAATTATCCCATGATTTACTCACCCTCAAGCCATCCTAGGTGTATATGACTATCTTCTTTCAGATGAACACAATTGGATATTTTATTTGAAGACAAAATAAATAAATAAATAAATAAATGCATCCATCCATAAAACAATGAAACAGCCATACACATTCGATGTACGTCCAAAAAGTGTTAACTTCTGCGACATAGTACACAATGCCATGACATTATACACAAGAGTTGTCAAAAGTACCGACTTCGGTACCTATCGGTACTGAAAATTTTAAAAAGTGACGCTTTGAGTGCTGTTGAGTATATTCATGAACACCTCTGATTGGCCACTGTGTTGATATCCCGTGTGTATTTGTGTAGTTGCTTGGTGAAAAGTTTAATTGATGACTATTTACAAAGTTTTTACAGCATTAATCATTGGAGCCAATCACAGACATATCCGAAGAGCCGTGAACACAGTGGCCAATCAGAGGTGTTTACGAATCCGCTCAACAGCGCTCAAAGCATCACATTTTTAAAATTACAATACCGAACTAGGTACTTTTGACAACTCTATTCTACATAATGACATGACGTATTACACGTTATAGCGTAGGACAGTGTTTCTCAAACTGGGGTACGCATACCCCTGGGGGTATGTGAGGTGACAAAAGGGGGTACGCGAACAAAATGCGGAGTAGTTAATTTAACTCTACCATACCTTAAAATAATATTAAAACCGAGCATGTATTTCTAACTGACAAAATGCCGTAAATCCATTACATTTAATCAAATTACCTCATGTTTTGCAGTCTAAAATGACTGCATCCACACAAGCAGCGTGCATATGATAGATTGCGTGCAGTCTGCTGCCTTAAATCGCGCTAAATTACTGTTGTTCTCGACAATGCACCTTTGTAAAAGTGGGGATTGAGCACTAGCATGAAGAACAAATATAGACACAGATAGTAGATTAATTTCGATTTAAGACTCAAACTCTCTTCGATACAAAAACATACTTTGTGAGTTCTTATATTTAATGTTGATAACGAGGAAGAATGCAGTTGTACCCAAATATCCGCGTTACTGCAAACGTGCATTATTATACAACAGGTCAAAAAACAAAACGTACATTTTAAACACAGTACTTTCAGTATTTTGCAACGAAAAAATATTTCTAACGAAAACCAGAGCACAACTACAACACACCAATGCGGCTTTGAACGAATCGTGAGAGTCAATGATTCACTGATTCATTCACAGCCACTCGCTTCGTTACTGAATGAATGACTCGATGACTCACTCATAAAAACAGCGACTTGCTGCCACCTACTGGCAGTTTTATTTTACTATTTAAAAGTTTTTCTTGGTTTTACCATCATTGCATATTTCTCTATTAAACATTTTTTATTTAAAACATTATTTATTTTATAAAGTTATTCATAAACGTAGAAATATGCACTGGAAAATCAATTTAGGGGGCAAATATTGTCCCTTAATGGAAAAGGTGTGACTGCAGTCGAAGTGGAAGAGAGGGGGTACGCAGAAGGATGGGAATCCCTTCAGGGGGTACTCCACGCTAAAAGGTTTGAGAACCACTGGCGTAGGACATAGCGTAGTACGTCATGGCGTATTGTAGAATGTTATGTTATTGTGTACTACGTTGCAGAAGTTAACGGTTTTTTAGACATACGCTGAATGCAGGAAGCTAGTTATTTTACTTTATAAAGTTTTAAATAAGGATATTTGTCTAACACAAATGCATCAATTTGCTTCAGAAGGCCTTTATTAACCCCCTGGAGTTGTATGGATTCATTTTTTTTTATGGATGGATGATTTTTTTTTTTTTTTTTTTGTCTTGTGGCCACCCATTCACAACCAAACCTTGGAGGACTAAGGATATTTTTTATCATATACACCTAGGATGGCTTGAGGGTGAGTAAATCATGGGATAATTTTCATTTTTGGGTGAACTATCCCTTTAAGGCATCATGATTAAATGAGCACAAGTGTGAATCAAAAGGTTAGAAATGGTGTGAGGTTGAGTATAAATAAGTGATTGGGAAAAGAAAAAAAAAAAAGTACTATAGTACTACTATAGTATTACTCTCAAACATATATATATATATATATATATATATATATAAACATAATGTAACAATATTAGACAATATAACATAATTAAAAATTATTAATTATTATTATAGTAGTAGTCTTGGCTTTGACGTTGCAAAATCTGCCAGAACACAAAAAGGAAATACTATAACAGCAATGATAATAATAATAATAATAAAAATATATTAAAAAATTGTTATTCTTTCTCTTATTATTCTTATTATTCTTTTTTCAGATATGGCATGCAGTGACTTTCATCTGTTCGTCACATCCTTGTATTGGGGTATAATGTCCTGACAGGCAATGCTTTTCCACTTGCACGCACGCACACACGCACACACACACACACACACACACACACACACACACACACACACACACACACACACACACACACACACACACACACACACAAACAAACACACACACACAATAATGATCACCATTCTCGGCTTCCATGCAATTTGCAACTATTAACCTTGTGACAGAGAAGTGTCTGTTTATGAAATGTGGCATAATTATAACCTATGCAGACTATCCTTTCCTGTTGCTGCTGCCAAGACTGCCAGACCTTCCAGGACTCCCTAACATAAGTTATAGGGCATCCAGCACCGATGGCCATTTTATCTTTTTGATATGATTTCCATTTTTGCTCTGTAACTGATTGTACAATGTCAAGGCCATTTGTTTTGCTGTTTTACATGCGACAGACATACATTTTTCGGTTTATTAAAGGAAATTGGCAATTGCTGCAAAACACCTGGGTTTCCAAAGTCCAGAGCAGATTTAGTAAAAAAAAAAAAAAAATTGAGGCAGAGTTCCCAGAAGATAAAAGCATTGAAAACATATCTTGCATTTCACACCATAAACATCTGGGAATGCAACTCATTTTTGTCTCACATTTGACTGACAGTATGTCAATCATTTCAGTAAGCAACATTTATTTAGAAACTTGTGCGTGCAGTATTTCTTCATTTCCCTTTTCACATTAGCACACACATTTGTTGATCAGAAGTTTCACAAACAACCACATTTCAAGAGATGATATATTTATGTCATACTGCTTTAATAGGAAAATAAATAGCTGGGATTGGGGAAAGTCGGAGCAATGAAACACTGTAATCGAATAAAAGAACACCACCTATTTTCCTGGTGAAACCACACATCTGAAGAAAGAATAGGGAGAATACCTCAGTCTCATGCTGCGATGCTCATCCTTGCTCTTTTGAATTCCTTTTCCTGTCTAAGCCTTTTCTGCAAATTTCTTTTCACAGACAGAATAGAGTTCAAAGCCTCCAAAAATCACAACATCACCCACTAAAATAGCTCTATTATGAATGGGGTTCAGGGGCGGTTTGCTCCACTGACTGCGTGTTTTGTTGAGGGTTGATTGTTGTGCTTAGACTGGGAAAAACTCTCCTTCAAGGTTGTTATATCTGTGCTTATGAGCCTGACATTATTGTCCTTTGATACATTAACTCAGTGCACAGCAGAATACATTGTTCGCAGCCACTAAAGTTTTTTTTTTTTTTTTGTACATTGCCACAAATTTATTATCTTGACTCCTGAACCTTCGAAGTCTCTATCAAGGCTGCACTTATTTAGTCAAAAATACAGTATATTGTGAAATATTATCCATTTCAAATACTATCAATGTTGAAAACATTTTTGCTGCTTAATATTTTTGTGGAAACCATGATACATTTTTTTTTTCTGTATTCTTTGATGAATTGGTCAGTTTGAAAGAACAGCATTTATTTAAAAGTTTACAACTTTATAAAAGTTTGTAATATTACACTATAAAAAATGCTGGGTTAAAAACAACCCAAGGTGGGTTAAAATTGGACAAACCCAGTGATTGGATTGTTCTAACCCAACGTTTAAATGTTTGCTGGGCAGTTTTATTTAACCCAACTATTGTTTAAAAATTACTATATGACTGGCTTAAAATTAATCCAAAATATGTTGGAAATTAAAAATGAGACACATAATTACTAGAAGCAACAATAACAACCAAAAGGTAAACATTTATTAATAAGCAATGTACAGGGAGTGCAGAATTATTAGGCAAGTTGATTTTCTGATCATATTTTTTTCCCAAGCACATTTTACCAATTCCAATCCACATCAATCTTAATAACTACTATTAATATTGTTTTTAATCATTTATAAGTGATATATAATTGTTCATGAAGGCTGGAAATGAAAAATGCCTTATATTCAGGTGTGCAGAATTATTAGGCAAGTTTTCTTTTACAGGCAAAATGAGCCAAAAAAGAGATTTAACTCAGACTGAAAAGTCAAAAATTATTAAATACTCATGAGAAGGACGCAATACTAATGCAATACTAGAAATTGCAAAGTTAAAGCATGACCAAGGGACAGCAAAATGCTCATTGGGTCAGCGGGGTCAGACAAAAACAGGTGGAAAAGAAAAGACACATGTTAACTGCAAAATAATTAAGAATTATGTGTGAAACCATCAGGAACCCTTTAGTCTCCAGCGCCACCATTTTCCAGAACTGCAACCTACCTGGAGTCTCCAGAAGTGCAAGGTCTCAGGATCTCAGAGACTTAGGTTAGCTAAAGAATCCTAAAAAATGACCCGCACTTGATAAGAATCACAAGCTGAAGTGTTATAAAATACATGAAGACTGGGTTTTTATAGGCCTTATAAACAGACAGCTTGAGAGTGACTCCTGAAGGACCAGCACCACATCCTCTTGTACCACTGTTTGAAGAATTTATCTTCCAGAATCGGGCAGTAAGTTTTGGAAGATCATTTTTAGTCCATCTCTGCAAGACAGACATTTCAGGATAAGAGATGGACTAAAAGTGAACTCAAACACCTTACTGCCAGATTCTGGATAAATTCTTCAAACAGTGGTACAAGAGGATGTGGTGCTGGTCCATCAGGAGTCACTCTCAAGCTGTCTGTCTATAAGCCCTATTAAAACCCAGTCTTCATGTATTTTATAACACTTCAGCTTGTGATTCTTATCAAGTGCGGGTCATTTTTTAGGATTCTTTAGCTAACCTAAGTCTCTGAGATCCTGAGACCTTGCACTTCTGGAGACTCCAGGTAGGTTGCAGTTCTGGAAAATGGTGGCGCTGGAGACTAAAGGGTTCCTGATGGTTTCACACATAATTCTTAATTATTTTGCAGTTAACATGTGTCTTTTCTTTTCCACCTGTTTTTGTCTGACCCCGCTGACCCAATGAGCATTTTGCTGTCCCTTGGTCATGCTTTAACTTTGCAATTTCTAGTATTGCATTAGTATTGCGTCCTTCTCATGAGTATTTAATAATTTTTGACTTTTCAGTCTGAGTTAAATCTCTTTTTTGGCTCATTTTGCCTGTAAAAGAAAACTTGCCTAATAATTCTGCACACCTGAATATAAGGCATTTTTCATTTCCAGCCTTCATGAACAATTATATATCACTTATAAATGATTAAAAACAATATTAATAGTAGTTATTAAGATTGATGTGGATTGGAATTGGTAAAATGTGCTTGGGAAAAAAATATGATCAGAAAATCAACTTGCCTAATAATTCTGCACTCCCTGTATTGTTTAATTATCCATTAAACTTATCAGTTCAGTTCATTTATTAAACATATTAATACATGTTAATTTCCAATATACTTTGGGTTGATATTAAGCAAGCAATACAGTAATTTTTAAACAATATTTGAGTTAAATAAAACTACCTAGTGTTACGTGTCAATGTTGTAGAGACGAGAAGTTCACGGACTTTCACAATTGATGGGATTTATTAAGAGATAACGGAGAGAGACAACATCAAACACTTCAATAATAACATACAAGAACAGACAAGGAGTGAAGGGAGTGAGTCCATGGCTGCGTTCCACTCCAGTTTTAGACACGCACTCGCGAACTTCCCTACACACTTCCCCTCGGGGGAATCCCTGCCGCCATTTTGAAGTGCGTTCCACTTCGTGAAGTGGACGAGGGAAGTTTACATGGACAGACTACTTCACATGTACACTTCAGGCAGCTCCATAACCCACAATGCAACACGATTATGACGTCACCGCATATCGCGTTTAATTTACCCTACCACAAACAATTCTATGATATATTAATTATTTTTTTAAAACATTTAAAACACACATATATACATATAGAATGCTGTATTAAACAAATTTGTAAGGGGAAAAAATAAATAATAAATCAGCTCCATTGCGGATTCCAAGTGATCAAGGGCTTAGGACGTTCCAGTTCAGCCCATTGCATAGGTTCCGCCAGTAGTGGGCACTCGTGCAACGTAAGCAATGACGTACATACGAGTCAACGAGACCGAGGGAAGTTAGCGAGGGAAGGGCATTTAAAAACCGAACTGGAACGCAGCCCATATATATAGGGAGTGCAAACGAGAAGGTCCAGGTGATGATGATGAGTGAAAATGGGGAGATGACGAGGGAAGTGAGTGCAGGTGTGGAGAACAGGAGGATCATGGGAATTGGAGTACTGGAGACAAGGGATCTGTGACACCTAGCAGGTTGGGCAAATATTTAACCCAACTGCTGGGTTAAAACAACCCAATGACTGGCTTTGTCCATTTTCAACCCAACATTTTTTAGAGTGTATAAATGTATTCTCCTCACTGTTACTTTGTGTAAAGTATTAATTTATTTATTTTACTTTTTTTTTGTAATCTTACTGACCCCAAACATTTGAACAGTATTGTACAGTTCGAGATTATACTTTGACATGAGATTACGCACATTACACGCAAACTAGCATAAAAACGTCCAAGGCAGGCAGCTTCCTAGTCATTCTCCAAAGCTTCTTATTCAGTTGCCAGACCACACAATCCTAAATCTCAAAACCCTTATCCACCGGCATTACAAGTAAACCTAGTCCTGTTAGTCAAAACAAGGGCTTATGATCATAAAATATAATTCTTTTTTATCTTTTCTTCCCTCATAATACTTACCCTGAGCAGTATCATGTAAATCAAGGAGTGTAATGCTTTTCTGATTGACTGAACATGCTCAAGCAGATGGGGGGATGTGTACTGTCTCGTGTGTGTGCGCACTTGTTCTCCAGACGGCTGTTCTGGTGGCATACGGACCCTCAGGCCGTGTGTGTGACCTTAATGGCTGCAGCATATGCCATCAGTAATCTGATTTGGAGATTGTGAACGAAGAAATGAAAGGAAAAGCAGAAAAAGAGAGATGTTGGGATAGAGTGGGAGCTATTACTCTGGATTCTTCTCTCAAGGGACTTCCACATGTAATATTCAGATCTAGGTCATGGTGAAGTATGAAGTTCATGCCTAACATGAAGTAAACATGATGTGAGGGTATGCAGAGGGACCATATTTTTAATATCTACATAAACTCAAAATAGAAACCCTCCTTATACTATCTGCTTAAGTGCATGAATTGAGCACTTCTCAAACATTTCATGCCACCTTGGATCAAATCAGAACCCAAATGACCACCTAGACAACAATATCTTGCTATTTTTTTCCAGCACCGAGCAAACTGAGGTCACAACCTTAAGCACAACCCAAGTGACATAATGCCATATTTTGATTAACATCTATTTAACAGTAGATAAAGGGATAGTTCACCCAAAAATGAAATTTTCACATGATCCCATCCTAGGTGTATATGACTATCTTCTTTCAGACGAACACAATCAGAGATATATTTAGAAAATCTCCTTAGTCCTGCAATGTTTATAATGATAGTGAATGGGGGGCTGCGTTATGAAGTCAAAAATAATGCATCCATCCATAATAAAAGTAATCCATATGACTCCAGTGGGTTAATATAGGCCTTCTGAAGCAAAACGATGCGTTTTTGTAAGAAAAATATCCATATTTAAAACTTTATAAATTCAAATAACTAGCTTCCGGCAGACGACTGTACGCAGAATGTGCAAGTAGACTTGCGCCAAATATGCGATCCTCTGATGCGATGTATGATGCAGGATGTAGGAGTATTGTAAGCTTAGACGCCTCTCACGGTTCAAACAAACAGGGCTGTGTTCTCTTATATCAAAATCCTCCAAAATTTCTCTTTAAAAAATATTGTTTTAGACTTATAATCCATGACCGGTGATTTGTTTTGCTCTATCCTCTGCGCCTCCGTGTTCATCATTACGTTATGCGTCAGGTCAAAGGATACTCTTCCGCTGCAAATCGACTTGCGTATTCTCCATACGGTCATCCGCTGGAAGCTAGTTATTTGAATTTATGAAGTTTTAAATATGGGTATTTTTCTTACAAAAACACATCGCTTTGCTTCAGAAGGCCTTTATTAACCCACTGGATTCATATAGATTACTTTTTTTATGAATGGAAGCATTATTTTTTACTTCAAAACACCCCATTCACAATCATTATAAACCTTAGAGGACTAAGGATATTTTTTAAACATATGTCCGATTGTGTTCGTCTGAAAGAAGATAGTCATATACACCTAGGGTGGCTTGAGGGTGAGTAAATCATGGGATAATTTTCTTTTTTGGGAGAACTATCCCTTTAAGATAAATCATACTGCTACATGACCTTCATCAGTTAGTTGGCCTTTTGCAGATCCGTGGTAGGACCGTACAAGAGCAAAACCTTAAAAAATACACTAAAGGGGCTGTTTGCACAGAACACATTTTTGCATTCTACTGTGCTATTTTTCCATTGTTTTTCATGCAACTGTACTACTTTTCCATTGTTTTTCAATGTAAACATGCGCTCGATGGGCATCGTAGTTCTCATCTCAGATGTTTTGCAGAGTCTTGCACAACACGGCACTCTAAAAACATGGCACTCAAATTCAAAAAACAAAAAACAAAAAAAACAAAAAACATCAAATGCTTGCATATCACATTTTACCGAAAGGGACCATACCACTGTGGAATAGAAAGCACTGTGGTGCTTTTCAGTTGTTTTCTATGTGAACATGCACATGTCTTTTGCAGAGTTTGCTCATGACACAGCATTCTAAAAATGCAGCGCTCAAGTTAAAGTTCAGCTTTCCTTGCCTTTTCTATTCCCTGCATTCTGTATGAATAGCCCCTACGAGTACAATAATTACATTTAAGGATTATAAAGTAATTTAATTTGTTCATTTTGCTGTACAATTTAAACACAAATAAGTCATATCTTTTAAACTAAAAATATTTTAAAGCTTCTCCCAACTGTCTAAAAAGCCCATGGAACTGTTCAGCCATGGTTTCATAACCAGTACCATGCACAAAACTGAGTGCTAAATCTAGTGTTTGAATCAAAGCAGGTCTTTAAAAGCTGCCTGCATTTCAATGAGCATGTCGACGCTTATTTTGAGGGCATAACATCTCGCCTTGTCGATCGGCTTATTTGTTTGGCACTCTCTCTTTAACATTTGCAATACAAATGTGGTATGTGAATTCTGATCAGCACAGTTCCACCACCATGCAGCTACAAATCCAACAATGGAGAAGAAAAATGTAAGCTTAGCATTAAAGTCATAGATGCTCAAATCTGTTTTGTGTATATATCAAAGATTATAAATAAAATATGGAAAAACCAAAATCAAGTATCATGTAGGATGATTTAAGAGACACTTATTACATTTTTTTTTTTTTACAAAGTTAAAAACAATGGAAGTTTCAATGTACATTTTTGCTATTAAGTCATTTATCCTAGTCTAATTATTTAATATAATTTACCACAGTAAACAATCATCACCTGCATGTTTTTAAAAAACAAAAAAACAAAGCAGAACATCTACAAACAGTCAGGATGAATACACAAATAGTATTACATCACTAGCTCGCTCTGCCTGTTGCCCAAGCAAAAGCGGGATTAAACTCTCCTATGTACAAACAGTTAATCTAAAGAAAATCCTGCACATTAGATAGCATTCACCACCCCTTTCCCTTCAGCTGGCATTCAGCCACCGTGCATAATGGCATCCTGTGGATTAAGTAGGCTAGCATTAAGCCATTTCTTTCTTTAAGACCATGTGACTGAAAAACAGCAAGTAAAGACTTAAAAAAAAACACATATGCATGTTTAATCCACATGACAAAAAATACTGATATAAACAGTTAATAAACAAGAAACTGGAGCACACCAATGTTGTTTGTGTTATCTGTTGAAAGCTGAATGGAAACAGGAAAAATGTGGGAAACAGCTGTGTTGTTAAGCACAAAAACACAACTTTTATCATCAAAACAACTGTTTGAACATCCAACTGACCTCAGAGTGATGTCTGTGACCCTGACAACTTCACAAATCATTACAATCACAGAGGTCATGAAGACAGGCACCTCAATACGGAACTGTTGCCCTGTGCGTGACTTCTGACACAAACACACCTGAGGCTGCTGGCACTGGAGTCGGGGTTAAGGCCAACTACAAACAATCAGCAGCTGCCTTGGGTCCACTCCAGGCAATTTCCATCTGGGTATTGTAGTCTTAACAACTTGACCTCTGTAGTCCCCGGATAGGAAGAGAAGTAAATGCATCTCATTAGTCGATCTGGATCGCTGGTTTTCAATCCTGTTTCTCAGGGCACCCCTAACAGAATGTTTTTGTTCCTATCCTGGCCCTCCATGCCTCACTCAATTAATCAAGTGCTGACTGAGGACTACAGATTGAACCAATTGATTTAGCTCTGTTTAACATTGGAGCTAAAAGTGATCTGTCGGGGTGGGCTTTCATTTTAAAAACCACAAAAAGCACTTTCTTCAACTGCATACAGTGGGTACGGAAAGTATTCAGACCCCCTTAAATTTTTCACTCTTTGTTATATTGCAGCCATTTGCTAAAATCATTTAAGTTCATTTTTTTCCCTCATTAATGTATACACAGCACCCCATACTGACAGAAGAACACAGAATTATTGACATTTTTGCAGATTTATTAAAAAAGAAAAACTGAAATATCACATGGTCCTAAGTATTCAGACCCTTTTCTCAGTATTTAGTAGAAGCACCCTTTTGATCTAATACAGCCATGAGTCTTTTTGGGAAAGATGCAACAAGTTTTTCACACCTGGATTTGGGGATCCTCTGCCATTCCTCCTTGCAGATCCTCTCCAGTTCTGTCAGGTTGGATGGTAAACGTTGGTGGACAGCCATTTTTAGATCTCTCCAGAGATGCTCAATTGGGTTTAAGTCAGGGCTCTGGCTGGGCCATTCAAGAACAGTCACAGAGTTGTTGTGAAGCCACTCATTCGTTATTTTAGCTGTGTGCTTAGGGTCATTGTCTTGTTGGAAGGTAAACCTTCGGCCCAGTCTGAGGTCCTGAGCACTCTGGAGAAGGTTTTCGTCCAGGATATCCCTGTACTTGGCCGCATTCATCTTTCCCTCGATTGCAACCAGTCGTCCTGTCCCTGCAGCTGAAAAACACCCCCACAGCATGATGCTGCCACCACCATGCTTCACTGTTGGGACTGTATTGGACAGGTGATGAGCAGTGCCTGGTTTTCTCCACACATACCGCTTAGAATTAAGGCCAAAAATTTCTATCTTGGTCTCATCAGACCAGAGAATATTATTCTTGGCAAACTCCATGTGGGCTTTCATGTGTCTTGCACTGAGGAGAGGCTTCTGTCGGGCCACTCTGCCATAAAGCCCTGACTGGTGGAGGGCTGCAGTGATGGTTGACTTTCTACAACTTTCTCCCATCTCCCGACTGCATCTCTGGAGCTCAGCCACAGTGATCTTTGGGTTCTTCTTTACCTCTCTCACCAAGGCTCTTCTCCCCCGATAGCTCAGCTTGGCCGGACGGCCAGCACTAGGAAGGGTTCTGGTCGTCCCAAACGTCTTCCATTTAAGGATTATGGAGGTCACTGTGCTCTTAGGAACCTTAAGTGCAGCAGAATTTTTTTTGTAACCTTGGCCAGATCTGTGCCTTGCCACAATTCTGTCTCTGAGCTCTTCAGACAGTTCCTTTGACCTCATGATTCTCATTTGCTCTGACATGCACTGTGAGCTGTGAGGTCTTATATAGACAGGTGTGTGGCTTTCCTAATCAAGTCCAATTAGTATAATTAAACACAGCTGGACTCAAATGAAGGTGTAGAACCATCTCAAGGATGATCAGAAGAAATGGACAGCACCTGAGTTAAATATATGAATGTCACAGCAAAGGGTCTGAATACTTAGGACCATGTGATATTTCAGTTTTTCTTTTTTAATAAAGCTGCAAAAATGTCAACAATTCTGTGTTTTTCTGTCAGTATGGGGTGCTGTGTGTACATTAATGAGGGAAAAAAAAAAGAACTTAAATCATTTTAGCAAATGGCTGCAATATAACAAAGAGTGAAAAATGTAAGGGGGTCTGAATACTTTCCGTACCCACTGTACAAGTGGATATGTAAGAGTTTTCTTAAGTTGAAATTAAATCAATATCAATCTAATAGCTTAATATGTCTTTCTGTTGCTCAAGCAGTAGAGCATGGTGCTGGCAATGTCAAGGACATATGTTCAATTCCCAGGAAAAGCATGAAACTAAAAAGATGTATACATGTGCTCTTTCCCTCTCATTTTCTGTCTCATTTTACAGTCCCCACAGGATGTATGAAACTTCTGACAAAGGGTAACGTGTTATCTATTAGCAAAATTTAGATTTACATTCGGCAGTCCTGCATTTTGGTATACCGATCTTTGGAAGTTTGGGGTCGGTAGGATTTTTTTAACGTCTTTGAAATAAGTCTCTAACAAGGCTGCATTTATTTGATCAAAAATGCAATAAAACCAGTATGATTATGAAATGTTATTACAATTTATATCTGTTTTCTATTTTAATATTTTTAAATGAAATTACTCCTGCCGTTACTCAGTCTTCAGTCTTGCCATTAAATGAAATCAAGTACCATTTTACATTTTCATTAAACAACCTATCAGTTTCACAGGGAAATTGCAGAGATGAAATGGGGTGCGGACAGCAATTTACCTTGAGAAGATTCTTCTTGATGCCCTTGATTTTAAATGTGACAACACCTTCTGTATGTGGTTCAGCAGTTTTGTCTGCTCTCAAAACATGAGTTGGCAACCCACGGTGCAACTCACAGACACTGTAAACACTTGTGGCAACTCATTTAAATCTCAAAGAAGTTTGTTTATGTCAAACCTTGAGCTTAACTTATCTAGATTGTAACATGTACTGAAAAGTAGACCATCAAGGTCAGACAGTGATGCTTTAAGGACATCTCAATTTCCTCCTCTTTCTCTTTCTCTCAATCCATCCGTCTCTCTAACTCACTCGATCTTGCTCTTTCTCCTTCTCTGTCTTCGTATGTCTTGAACCCAAATATATATTGACAGCCTACAAATTGCTTCAGGACTAGGCAGTGAGGTGTTTTAAGAGAAAGTCCTTTTTAAAAGAACCATTGAAATTACTGCTATATACAGATGACTGGTTTAGACCGTATTAAGGGGGGGGAAAAAAAGGCAAAACATGTTATCCCCAAGACAAGCAGGATTAAGTGTGTGTGAGGGGGGTTCTTATTGTCATAATTGGCTTATTTCCATGCAATTTGCTGTTTTATTACTTGAATAGGTTGGTGGGAAAGACACATTCTATACCCCTGGATTTCACCGACTTTATTTGGAATTCAGCATTTGGGAGTTTAAAATTACAGCTTACTCAAGGCTACAGTTCAATAGGCACTGCTGATTAGATTTTATTGAAATCATTGATGCATCTGCTGCTCATTTATGACAACGTGGCATAGTTAGACCAGTAATTTTCATCATTGTCTGAAGAAAAAAAAAAAAAAAAAATTGGATACCTAACCGAAAGCATTTTTCCCTCCATGGCATTCAAACAATTAAAACACGAACCTAACCTCTGAATACAAAATAACCAACGGATCATAATACAATATTGCAATATTGCAAAGATGCATTGTTTAGTTTTAATAACCTGTCATGCGTGATTTTCATGCTGAAAATTCAGACAATGCGAGTGAACAAATTTTAAAATGTGGGCGATGTGAGCTGCTGTGGAGGAATGTTCCATATTCATTACGAGTTAAGCTCAACATTCATTACAGGTTAAGCGACAGCATTTGTGGCATAATGTTGATTACCACAGTACATAATAATAATAATAATAATTATTATTATTATTTATTATTATTATTCTTATACAGCTTAGTCCTTTGGATAGGTCTAGTATAGCCAGACTTGGTTAACATGTGGCTAATGCAATAGAATCACTTATAACCAAACTAAATGCTTAAATAAAAAAATATGAACAACATCACATTTTGCAGCCACTGTCTATTATGATAAAACCAAATAAAAATGTAAAATTAAAATAAAAAAACGTTGAATTGAACAGTGTAAATAAATGTAAATTAAAAAAAAAAAAAAAAAAAATGTTGAATTGAACAGTGAATGTTCCTTTAAGTAAACCAACATTCTAGATTATGAGAATATAATATTAAAACAAATACTAGGAAGTATATAAGTAACAGATAAAATGTTTTCTGAATCATCTTCATACAGGTGCATCTTCAAGTTTTCAGTTTGATACGAATCACTGCACTCTTAGTACTGCTTTTAGATTATGATTTATGATCCTTTTATCTGAGAATCTGCACTAATATACTTTAATTCAGAGTATGCTTAATCTGTGTCCTCAGTTGTCCAAAGTTGATATGTCACTAACACTACCTCACTCTCTTTCATCTATACAACATGCCAGTCACTGAAACTGAGGGGAGGGTCAAATTAGCCACTGAAAATCCTTTTGAAGTAGCTCTATCAAATATGAGGAGATTAAAGGAAAACAATAAAGTGTTTTTTTCCCCCTCTCTCTTATGACATTATGCACAGTCAGACTCAGTGCCATGAGCCATTTATAGGAAAATGGACACAGAACCCAACAGAGATTTTCCATCTAATATCACATAAGCCTGGACTGGACAGACAGAACAATGTGGAAAAACAAAGAGGTAGAGAGATAAGGGGTGGGATGGATGGGCATAATGCCCAAATTAGAATAAATGGGAGTATCCTATTTCCTGTGTTAAACTAGATTTAGTGAGCCTGAGGTGTACACATTGCCAGACTACACATTTGTTTCTTGTTTTACAAAGTTGTCTTATGCTTGGTAATTATTAGACAAAAACACATTTTGATAAGCTGTGATACGGATGCTATCTTAGTGTGTAATTAATTAATGTGCTTAATTGTTGCCTAACTGTTTATTGAGCTTGCAGTACTCTATTACTTTAAAGAGGTTTTTTTTTTGTCTTGACAGACCCAAGGATTCTCCAACCAGATGCTCAGCCAAACCAAAAAACCTTATAATAACTAATAACTATAGGGGTGTGACGAGACACTTAGCTCAAGAGACGAGATACGAGCTTGGGTTCACGAGAACGAGACAAGACAAGTCTTCTCCCCTGTATGATTTCACATGAGTCTCTTCAGACCTAACTCTACATGAATTATGAGCTTCCAGAACTTCTGTTTGAGACTGTGTGTGACCTCCTAATTGAACTCCTTTCTACAAATTGAACAGAGAAAAAACTGTTATTTATTTTTGTTATTTATACTGTTTTTATTTCTTAGCCTTATTAAAGGATTAGTCCACTTTTAAATACACTTTTCCTGATAAATTTACTCACCCCCATGTCATCCAAGATGTTCATGTCTTTCTTTCGTCAGTCGAAAAGAAATTAAGGTTTTTAATGAAAACATTCCAGGATTTTTCTCCATATAGTGGATTTCAATGGCTACCAACATGTTGAAGGTCCAAATTGCAGTTTCAGTGCAGCTTCAAAGGGCTTTAAACGATACCAGATGAGTAATAAGGGTCTTATCTAGTGAAACGATCGGTCATTTTTAAAAAAAAAATACAACCGTTTATGCTTTATAAACAAATTATCGCCTTGAACGTACTTTCCGTTTCTGCATTCTTCATAACGCTTACGCTGTACATCCTACGCCTTCCCTATTCAAATTACGTGAAAAAATGAAACTGGCGCCGCGTTCGTTCCGTAAGTAGAATAGGGACGGAGTAGTACATTCAGCGTAAGCGTTATGAAGAATGCGGAAATGGAAAGTACGTTCAAGGCGATATGTTGTTTATAAAGCATAAACGGTTGTATTTTTTTTCAAAAATGACCTATCGATTTGCTAGATAAGACCCTTATTACTCATCTGGTATCGTTTAAAGCCCTTGAAGCTGCACTGAAACTGTAATTTTGACCTTCAACCTGTTGGTAGCCATTGAAATCCACTATATGGAGAAAAATCCTGGAATGTTTTCATCAAAAACCTTCATTTCTTTTCGACTGACGAAAGAAAGACATGAACATCTTGGAATGACATGGAGGTGAGTAAATTTATCAGGAAAAGTGTATTTAAAAGTGGACTAATCCTTTGAGTGCAAACAATAAGTGCAACAATAATCAAAGTGCAAACAGAGACCAAAACAGGGAACAGAGCTAAGAAGTGGTTACAACTACACAGCCAAGCCTAAGATAGATTTGATATTGGGAGACATCAATTTGCTCGTATCAGGGAGCTCGTGTTTTACTTTCACTTTCGAATTTGCGATCGCACATACTCTGTGTATAGGGAGCAGTGGTGCTGAGTGTGCATTCTACAAGATAAGACATTTATCAGACGCTCAGGCTCTGTTGCGCAATGGATCCTCTGCCATCGTCTTGTCAGTCATCTCACCTTACTCTCATCACGTGATCAGTGAACTGTGATTCCTGCTTCACTGTGTGCAACTGCAGCTCGTGATGGATGAACAGGGGTGCGTTTCCCAAAGCAAACTATGGTCGCAAGTTCCGTCGTTACCAATAGAGTTCAATGGAACTTACGACCATAGTTGACTAACGATGCTTTCGGGAAACACACCCCAGAACAGATGTTTACAATAGTTTACAATTGAAGCAATCGTTATCCAACTGAATTAATGTTTTTTTTTGTTTTGTTTTTTTTTTCTATAAAAAAAACCAAAAGGACAATGTAATGTAAACGTAGCGGTGGCATACTCCGAGCTAATTTCACCCTCACGGCGAGACAAGAAATCTTGTCAGTTTAATATTGAGCAATCTGTCACACCCCTGCTAATAACTATATCACCTTATAATAACAAACTACATGATATTACTAGATGGTATGATGTTTAAAAGATCAAATTAAAACATATTCTGGTATTTGGTATTTTTCTTGTTTTGTTCTGTTGCTGATCCTAGCAAGCAATTTTTTAAAAAAACATTTCTGTCCATCTTGTCCTCAACTTTCCTGACTAATTCTCTTTTTGACACACTCAAAAAATACAAAAACTGCATTTTTCTTTCATTTCAGCAAACGGAAAGAAAAGCCTAGCACGCATGTCTTATGAAAACTGGAGAAGCACAGTATTCCCCTTCCCCACTGACTCGGAAGTCTGTCTCAGTTCACAGTTTACACTCATTACCTTGACATGGCTTCAGGACATATTAAACTCTGACATCTCACTGTATTCTTAATGACACAGTTTTATTTTTCACTTCCCTTGTCTGTCAAGCAAAGTCTCTCAACAGCTGAACATACAAGTTAATATCTCTTGAGGCTGCAGAAGCTAGTTCTTGAGGTGGGGCTGCACAACAATGAAAACATAAACTTTCATTTTATTGATGAACACAATGGGGGTCATTCTAGTTTACCTCAGGGCTCTCTATTGTTTTTTTTTTTTGTTTGTTTTTTGTTTTTTTGTGGATGGGATGAAAACACTTATGGGACTCAGAAATCCACAAAACAGCCTTCTTATTCATTATTGAATTGCAGTGCTGCAGTGCAGCTAGGTTTTATTTAAGGCTTTGACACCTTGAAGAATAATCAAAACATGTCTTTCTAAAAACAACAAACTGCATATCACATTAATAGTGTAATAATTGACTTAAATTAGCCGATTTGCCACATCAGTTACAAATATAAGCTTCTATACCAATCATTCCGCAACCTTGAACCTGCTGTGGACTGTAAAACTGCATGCTTGACTGTAACTGCATACTCCTTATAACTTCTGAAAATGTTTTTTCCACATTATGCAAATCCCCACCATCCTCAAAGTCTCCAGAGCCTGATATCACAGAATAATCAGTCATAACTAGCTCTTACAGCTAATCCTTCCCATTATGTGTGCAACTGCCACTTACAATTAGCGTGTTAGTTTAGCTTGTGGCCTTTGCAGTGAAATAAATATCCAACTCTTGGGCATCTAGTCAGAGTTGTGCAGCAATAGTTAGCATCCCAGTGTTATTTTAGTATTATTTATTGTATTTATTATTACTTTGAACATTTTTATCCATATATTTTTAGTTTTCATTTTATTTTTAATAATTCTTTTATTTGCTTTTGTCATTTTTATTAGATTTTTTTTTTTATTATTATTTCTATTTAACTTGTTAACTGAATAATTGGGATAATTAGATTTTATTTATATTTTATTTTAGCTTTATTTCAATTAACAACACTAACCCTTGTACATCAGTTTGCTCTACAAATGAAGTTCTTGCCATTTCTTACCTTAGCAATACAATGGATTTCACACTTGCCTACCAATTAAAATAAATTAATTTATTGTTATGTCATTTATAACCCATTGTTTTTTTGTTTTGTTTTTTTACTTAAAGTCCCCCTGAAATCAAAATTTAATTTTTTTTTAGCCTTTAGTATGAATATGTTAGCCTTAAATACGAAACTTACAGTCTCTCTGTTCCGCTAAAATGGATCATGGATTTTCATGACATCACCACGCACTTCAACTTCTCTTCAAATCTTCTGTCCAATTAAATGCTCTCTAGAATCTGAAGTCCCGCCCCCTCCTACACTATAGAGGGTATGCATCGACGTCACTTTCCCGTCGAAAACGCGTTCCCTCTGCTGGACTGAGTGGCAAAAGAATCTGCTGCGTGACTGGATTTAATAGGGGAAACTGCGAAAACGCGAGTAAAACTAACAAATTACACTAAAGGTTGGAATTGAAAGTGTTCCTTACAACTTGTCAAATAAACCTAATCCATGGATATTGACATGCAACCAGAAGTCATGTTTCCTGACATTTATTTGTGCCTGATTTCGATGGCGGGGATACATAAAGCAAATCTGCCTGTGAATATTTTATAAAACTACAATATAGGTAGGTTTAAATCTGCGTAATCACTTATATCAATGTTATATCGTCATATTTTCCAGCCCTAAAACATATATAGTTTTACACTATAGTTTTTGTCAGTGTTGTTTAATTAAAAACACCCAATTATGCAGAATATAAGATGGAAAATATTGAATTGATGAGTTGTCAACATAATGTATAACAATACAATATGTACGATATGATTTTACCTCAAAATCCAACAATTTGACACAAAATGATAACTGCAAATCCATGTTTCTCTGCTGGAGTCCAGTTGTTTCTGTGAATTGCAGCAATCCATTTGCTTCTTTTTTCTGTAGCTTTCGGCAGTCTTTAAATATATACCTCAGGTTTTGTGTCAAAGCTATTTGTACAATCAGTCGCAAAGCTCATTCCCGTTTTGGATGTGTTTTGTGTGTTTTTCGCGACATTCACGCTGAAAACCAATGCTGCCGCTCAGTCTTTTGCCACTCAGCGGGCGTAACCGCAGTCGTAACGGTCGACGGTGACGTCATGTGCATACCCTCTATAAAGAGAGGTTGAATCTGCTGCTGAAATCAGTCATTTGTTCACACATTTTCTAGTTTCTATATGGTGAATGGCACAGAGTGCACTGTATAAAGGATAGGGAATGATTTAGACTGTTTTAAGTCTGTTTTTGTGTTAGTGTCACGTGAAACGCCGCAGCGCAAGCACAGTCTTTGAACTCTGAATGCTATATTTTAAAGCGATATAGAGGAGATTAGGAGGAGAAATGGTCAGAGATTAGAAGGAAACTAAAGTTTTATTGAGCTTGATGGCCGAGCTGTGATATAAACAAAACGCTATTGGCTATTTTGGGGCGGAGCTGTTTGATATGTCCCGCCCTCTCTTCCTGTTTCAGTTGAAATTCTGTCAACACATTGAATAATGCTGCGCATTCCAAGACACTTCAGTGGGCCTTTAAAAAAATTTTGGAATAGTGAATAAAACTAGAAGTCTATTTTATATGGTTTATGAGTCGTATAAGGTTTATTGCTCTTTTCTTCCTTGATATTGGAGCAACCCTACAATGGAAAGTTGATGAGAAACATTTGGACACTGTATCTCTTTCATATAAAATTTGAAATTGAACCCATTTCCATACCTTTCATGAAAAAAAAAAAAAAAAATCAAGTTACGCAAAACCCCATCTGTTCTTATGTTCACTTTTCCTTTAGTCCTCTTTGAGAAAACATTTCAACTGTGTCCTTAAGAGCCATCAACCATCATTATCTGCCTTCATCATATCCAAGCCCTCTGCCCCTGATTTGCTTTTAAGAGATACTGTACCAGACCACAAGAACTGATCAAAGCCCTAATATTATAATCCCTGCATATTCATGTCTGCCTGAGGGCGGATCCCATAGGGCCATGAAAACCTAGTCTTGCCCTTTCTGTTGTAAGTTCAGTTTTTGAACATTCATTCAGCAAAGCGCTTTGTCATCAAAAAAAAAAAAAAAAAAAAAAAAAAAAATGAAGACAGTCCCCAATGAAGATGTATTTCCTCCATCCATCGTTGTTGATTATCCTTTCTTGGCAGAGATGTCATCTCTAAAACTCTCTAGAAAGCTAAACAGACCACCTTCCTATCTGTTCTGAAGCATAACTGTTATCATATAACAGAGAAGCCCAGGCCGAATGGCTTAAATTGGAGATTGTGTACAAGCACTAGCCTAAAGACAAATCCCAGACCACATGCATTAGATACAATATTGAAATTATGTGCATTACTAGTGTAAATGATATATTGTTTTCACTTTCCCTTGTGGCTACATAGGAAGCAATTGAAAAAGCAAATGAGCAACCTGAAATTATTAGGTCATTAAAATGTTTTCCTGTGGTCCAATTTTACTTTGTGCTAAAATTAGCATGCTGCTAACAGTCAGTCAATTAGTCACTAGCGCACTGTCTCACACCTGCGGTCAGTCAGACGGAGGTAGATTTGAGGGGGTCAAAGAGCAGTCTGGTGTCCAGTCCTGGCTCTTCATC
This sequence comes from Megalobrama amblycephala, assembly GCF_018812025.1. NCBI lineage: Eukaryota > Metazoa > Chordata > Actinopteri > Cypriniformes > Xenocyprididae > Megalobrama > Megalobrama amblycephala. The sequence goes on along the minus strand of NC_063066.1, from coordinate 12,905,962 downwards.
AAACGCTTAGCGTGGCCAGAGCAGTTTGACATCACCCAGCTGCTGTGTGTCATCTTTTCCCCTCTCTCTCCTCATCTCCGTTCATGGACATAGAAGGCTCCACTCAGATTACACTTACTTTGGCAAACCTTCATCCATCCAGAGCTGTTTAATCTTTTCCAGTAGTGAATCTCCTGCAGCAGCTGCCTGTCCTGCACCACTTTGATCACCGGCGTGCACAGTGTGTGTCTCACTGCCTTTGCCTGATCACAGCTGTCTCTGCTGGATGTGTCCTCCAGCACCTCTGAAGAGCTTGGCCCTTGAAGACTGTCAAGTATACAAGACTTCATTCCAAATTCACATGACTTGGTTATGTTTCATTGTGCATTGAACTTCAGGTGTGGACCACACAGCTGCATTTTCAACCTGCAAGACCTCAATTTCACTGCAACCCTATTTTGAGCTTCAAAACTGCAATATCTATTTTTCCAGTAAAAATTGGTTTTCCAATCACTTCCATGGCCACAGGTGTATAAAATCAAGCACCTAGGCATGCTGACTGCTTCTACAAACATTTGTAAAAGAATGGCTCGCTCTCAGCTCTGTGAATTCAAGCGTGGTACCCTGATAAGTTGCCTCCTGTGCAAGTCCGAATTTCCTCACTACTAAATATTCCACGGTCAACTGTTAGTGGTATCATAACAAAGTGGAAGCAATTGGGAACAACAGCAACTCAGCCACGAATTGGTATACTCTAAAAATGCTGGGTTAAAAACTACCCAAGCTGGGTAAAATATGGACAAACCTAGCAGGTTGGGTTAAAGGGCACCTATTATGCCCTCTTTCACACGATGTAATATAACTCTCTGGTCTGGTCAAGTTTCAGCTTAAAATACCCCACAAATTTGACCCAATTTGGGGTGAGCAAAAACATGCCTTTTACTATATTAATATATTGCTGGCTAAAAAAATAAATCCAAAATTGGTTGAAAAAAATGTCTGGGTGAAAACAACCCAATCCCTGGGTTTGTCCATATTTAACCCAGCATTTTTTAAAGTGATAGGCTACGTAAAAACACAGAGCGGGTTCAGCACATGCTGAGTCACCAACTTTCTGCAGAGTCAGTAGGCGAATGGAGAATGGTACTTGCCTGACTGCATTGTGCCAAGTGTAAAGTTTGGTGGAGGGGCGTTATGGTGTGGGGTTGTTTTTCAGGGGTTGGGCTTGGCCCCTTAGTTCCAGTGAAAGGAACTCTTAATGCTTAAGCATACCAAGTCATTTTGGACAATTTCACGCTATATATATATATATATATATATAATATATATATATATTCAAAAGTCTGTGAACCATTGGTTCTTACTGTGTGTGGTTACCTGGATGATCTACAACTCTTTTTTTCTATTTTCTATATTATACTTATTTTCTTCACGAGTCCCTTGTTTGTTAAAAACAGTTAAACTCTGTTCTTCAGAAAAATCCTCCAGATTCTTCAGTTTTTTTTTTTTTTTTTTTTTTTGCATATTTGAACCCTTTCCAGCAGTGACTGTATAATTTTGAGATCCATCTTTTCACACTGAGGACAACTGTGAGACTCAAAGACAACTTTTAAAAAAGGTTCAAACATTCACTGTTGTTCCAGAAGGAAACACAATGCATTAAGAGCTGAGGGTGAAAGCTTTTTGAATTTGAGATCCAGGTAAATTGTACTTAATTTGTCTCCAGGAAACACTAAATGTCACAATACTAAATGAAAGAAAAGAAAAGAAAAGAAAAGAAAAGAAAAGAAAAGAAAAGAAAAGAAAAGAAAAGAAAAGAAAAGAAAAGAAAAGAAAAGAAAAGATATTTCAACAAAATAAGAAGAATTTAGACATCTTCATCCTGTTCAAAAGTGTTCATCCCCGGCTCTTAATGCATCGTGTTTCCTTCTGGAGCATCAGACCAAAATGTATTCAGACACCTTGAACATTTCATTCATTAATACAGTTTATTCACTATAGTTAAAAAAATGGTAATAAAATATTACAAGATCTCAGAGTTAAACTGTGTCAGAAAAAAAAAATAATCTTAGTTATGTCAGATAACACTTAAGCAAAACATTGTCAGGTCAAAGTGTTTGAATAATTTTTGGTCCCAAATTTTTATCAATTTTACTGATAGTCCACTGTATGGAGAATTTTTGGGTATAATATGTTACAGTTTACTTTATTTTGCTATCCTCACTTATATAAATGAACTATAGTGTCCTGCACCCACTAGTAAAAAAAAAAAAAAAAAAAAAAAAAAAAAAAATATATATATATATATATATATATATATATATATATATATATATATATATATATATATATATATATATATATATATATATATAAAACCAAATAATATTTTTGGTTTGACTATATATATAAACATGGTTTTAAAAGTTTTTTTTAAAATATTAAGCAAATCAACCGTTTTCAACATTGATAAAAAAAATAAATAAATAAGAAATGTTTCTTGAACACCAAACCAGTATATTAAAATTATTTCTAAAGGATCATATGACACTTATTTGATTAATGGCTTTGCCATCACACAAATAAATTGCATTTTAAAATATATTAACAGAGAAAACAGTTGCATTGTAATAATATTTCACAATATTACTGCTACTTTATCAAATAAATGCAGCCTTGATGAGCATTGGAGACTTCAAAAACATTTTAAAAATCGTACTGACAAATTTTGAATTTAATTTAGTAAAAAGTTCATTATTCTAAGCAAATAAAACCTACTTTTACCCAAATAAATACTTTTTTTCTACCAATTACATTTAACCCAAAACAAACAAATAAATAAATAAAAGTTGTCAAAATACAATGGCTGAAAACTTAAAAGGATGTTTAGATATTTTTTTTTTTTAAAGAAAAAAAAAAACTGTTAAAGAAAAGGTATTTTTGCACTGAAACCAAGTTGTTGGGGATTCTTTCCTAGAAAGTAATATATCCACTCCTCAGCCTTCAAAGCCCTTGCTCAAAGGGGACTGACTTAGAGAGGAAAGCTATCGTTTGAGAATGGTCTGTTCAAAAGTATTACCTCCATCTGCTAAAGGCTCTCTTTATGTCTCCCCAAAGCCTTTTCCTCTCTCCCTGAACTGACCGTTGTGTCCAAACTAATCAGGCTACCTGTCGTCAGCGTGACCAGTCTCAGTCTGTTCATTTGGCAGATCCAAAGACTCCTCTGTCAGCCAAGTGACAGAAAAAAAAAACACTCCAAACACTCTTTCTCGATGACATCTGGCTCCTTGGCCCATTGCAGAGACAGAGCTCCATATCAGGTTCTCTGTCAACAAGGAAAGCAAGCAGAGTCTGAATTAAAAAAAAAAAAAAATCCAGATTTTTAATATTTAAAAGATCTTTTTTTTCTGTTGTTGTTGTTGTTTACTTTAGTTATTTGTGCAGGTGTTAACAATACTGAAATGATAAATGTTGGAAAGATTTCATGTTGGAGAGACACCTGCTGTGGCATCCAGTTGATTGCTAATTACTTTTTAAAAATAATGAAATAAATAAATGTGAAAACAGGCATTCTGCCCCCCATCTCATTTCCCAAAAATCACAGTTGCTAAAAGGCCACCGGATTATACGCAAACAGCACAGTGATCAGTCAGTGTCTGAGATCAAAACCACCAACCCACATTTGTACATCTCCATATAAAGGTCAACTGATGATTCATGGGAGTTCTCTGATGGGAGGGACAGTTGTCTTGCCAAGAGAGCACAAAATTTCCCCAATGTACCTTCGTTTCAGGCGAAATTCATTATGAATGAAACACTGTATTTCTACACAAATTAGTGAACCAAACCACTTAAAGTAATACTCTCATTCAAAACCTGTATGACGGGCTTTGTTCTGAACATAAAAGGAGATGTTCAGAAGCTTGCTGAAACTGCACCAATATGGAAATTCCGGCCAATACTATTAACTGATAAATTTTATTTTTTAAAGCTGATAACTGATATATTTGCTGCTATAACATATCAGTCCAGTGACCGGTTGTATAAAACACTCAACTGTGTCTACACCGTGCACAAGTGGCACAATGTAAAAAATAAAATAAAATCTGCAATGCAGTCAAAGAGAACCCATTAAAATCTGAAACTGTCTATACTGGACATGGCATGAAAAGATAGAACAAGTGACAAGTCTATTCTTTTTGTACCGTCCGTTGCTATGGTTATTAATGTCAATCATCGCAATTTTGGATTCAGTCCCTCATTTAAATACAGTTGTCACTCCTGAAACATTGTAGTGAATAGTTAGCAGCATAAAATAAAATAAATCAATTGTGAATAAGACATATGCAGATAGTGAGAATGAAGAAGCCTACCCTATACAATCTTTTACATATTTTGTTGGTTATGATGAAAGAAATAAAAGCAGATTCTGAGCTACAATGCTCAACGCTTCAAAAAAAAAAAAAAAAAGGAGGAATAGTAAATAGAATCCCTTGACACACTTCACAGAGTGTTCTCAACACGAGAGTTTGAAAGCAGTTCCCCATCAGCGGGTCTCCAATTTAGGTACTACTGATACTGCAGAAGGCTGGTATTGTACAAACCAAACAGGGCTCGACATTAATGCTTGTTTGGGACAAGTGGATTTTTTGAAGGGGCAAGTGAAAGAGAATTTTACTACACTGTTGTTGCTCGCGCAGCATCTCGAGGAGAAATGGAAATAAATGAGCACAGCACACACAAAAACTCAGTTAACATAATGCAGTAAAAATTTGAAATGTTACGTTTTTATATTTATAACATATGACACAGTTAAGCAACATCACATGACCAAGAGTGGCGTCTTCCTGAATACCATCACGATTGAGAATGTAACACTGATTTCATACGACAGTTCAATAAACAAGTAGTTAATATAAGTCACTTACATTTTAGACGCAGTATTGACTGTTTTTGTCCTATTTCAGCAGCGAAAATAGTTCCAAACAAAGTTTACAGCAGAACCATAGTACATTTCGCAGCAACACGCAAGCGTGTTTTCATTACTGAATGATTTTGAACAAAATGGTTGAGTTAAAGATTCAATGACCCATTCATAAACAACTGCCTCATTCTTGAATGAATTATTCACTTGAACAAATCGTTTGAATTAATGACTCAATGATTCACTCATTAAGACGGTCACTTGCTGCCACCTACTGGTGGTTTAGTTTCATATTTTTGTCCCCCAACATTTCTTATTTGTATTTTCAAAAAATATTTTAAACAATCTGAAAACATTATGTAATGCAGTTGTCACTCCATTCTATTCTGGGTAAAAATAGGAAAAAATAACTTAGAGGGAAACATATAATCAATGTTTTTCTCCAGTGTATCTCCAGTTTTTTTTTTTTTTTTTTTTTTCATGGTGGATGCGTAAAAGGCACAAATTTCATCTTAAATTCTTGGACTCTATTTTTGATTTTGCATACTTCCTGACAAAATAATAATAAAAAAAAAATAATAATAATAATCTCAGATTTTTATCATAATAATATAATTTTTTTGTGCCATCTAGTGGTTTGGAGGAAAATAAAATCAAAATGTGCCTTTTACACCCAGTGTGCTTTTAGTCTTAATGCCCTTCATAAAAAATAATAAAAAAAAGCCCCCAGAGGCATTATGCAGATTTAAATATTTTAGATCTAACAGAACACTGATGAGAACATTGCTTCAGAATAAGTTATATTTATACTATAAAAATAAATAAAAATATTTTTTTTTCCCGAGCAAGCAACTTTTTTACTCGGACAAGTGATTGACCGATTTACTTGTCCAAACAACAAGCGCACGACAAGTCTTAATGTCAAGCCCTGCCAAAGTAGCGGTACTTTTGACAAAACTAGAATATACTGATAACACAACAATAAGGTCCTTTTAAAACTTTTCAGTCTCTAGTCAAAAGTTTGGTATGACATGACAGAATTTTCAATTTGCAGTGAAAGATGGTGGGGTACCACTTTGTGTGAAAAGCCATCCAAGTCTTTTATTTCTTATTAAATATATCTTACAAGATTGCTTCTGTCTCACTCAGCCTCACTCCTCTTTCTTTCTCACCACTTGCTCTCTGAAATGAGGGATGGGTCACTTCCATTTATTTCATTTTTACAGTGTTGCCCCTTCACACGTTCCCCAACACTCCAAAGCAATTATATTAAAGATAGTCTATAACCTCAAGTAAGGTGTCCATTTGGGTCACAAATATAAAAAAAATAGCTGTAATTAGTTTTGAAATAATGAACGTTTGGCCCCTATGGCGCTCCATAATTAACATTCACTTTGCATATCTTAGTGTTTGCCAGCCAACCCTGACACTTGAAGCGCTTCAAGCTCCTGTCTGAGTATGTGTGTGTGTAAGAAGTTGTTTTTGAGCTTTAGTGCAGTTGTGTCTTCTTTCACTTCTCCCAGTGAGACCAGAGGGTCTGTGGGTCTCCTTTTCCCTAAAACTCTGTCCGTGCCACAACCACTCATCAGGACAAGCTCCACCTGACATATGAAATCAATCCAACTGATCATGACTATGCTGGTGTGTTGTTGGCCCACATGTTGTCAATGTTGTCATACTATAACAGGTTTAATAACATTTTTCTTATAACAAAAATAACTCTTAACAATTAAATACAATAAAGCAATTGGAGATGCATCAATTGCAATTTTCTTGGCTGATTCCGATCTCCGTTTTTGTTTTTTTGTTTTTGTAATTTTAACTGCTGATACCGATTTTTGTCAATTCAGATTTTCTTTCAAATAACTATAATTGACAGCATATACAAACAAAAATCTATTTTTCTTCAAATGCAAAATGCAAAAAGTAAAAAGACTAATAAAGTAAGTAAGCAATAAGGTACGAGAGGCTGTGCTGTATCGTGAATAAGTTAGGGCTGAAGGGCGTTGTTAGGCAAGAAGCGGAGTGCCTGCAACCCCTTCAGCCTTATTCACTTATTCACAATACAGCACTAGCCTTGAGTACCTTATTGCTTTTATAAAACGGTTACCACACAATACAAATATTAAAGCCAGAAATATGTAACAACGCAACTTTCATTAATTAAACTCTTACTAAAAGCCTTCCTTCCGCCAGAAAAAAATAGTCCCTGGTCGTGAACAGCAACAGAAGTTACATTATTACGCCATTAGATGGCGGCAAAGATTGTCTTTATGAGTGTGTCAGTCAGTAGCGAAGACTTTTACATTGAAAAGACTGAATTGCTGTGAACACGGAACAGGACGCAACTGACAAATGCTTTGACTAGTGCTGTCAGTCACGGGAAAACCCCTTAACTGTTAAAAGGACAAGATAATACATTGGACAGTTAAACAGATTTTTTATTTTGGACATAGGACTGACCTGAAGGAAAATGCTAAATCTGAATGCAGGTAATAAACTCACTCACTCTATCTTTTTCTCACAATACTCTTCTACATAATACAGTAAGCTTCAATGAACAATATCAATTGAGATTAAACAGTTTGCATTGCTAAGAGTGGTTGCTAAGGGTGCTGTGTATGTTTTATCATGAATAAAACACAGCTATTGACCAATCAGAATCAAGGACAGGGACTAACCATTTTATAAGAACAAATCCATTTCAAACAACATCACAAATAAATGCAATAGAATAAAGAGAGATATGAAATAAACACAGCTTTTCAGGTGGGTATACAGTATATTCAGGTAAGACTACAGAAAAACTACAGAAATTAAAGTAAATCAAATGGTAAAATAACACTGGATAGTCTTCATTGTAAAAATTAAATACAGATTAATGCCTACAATTTAATCTGTTACAAAAGTTATTCAGTCAAGAGCAGAGAGTTTCTTTGTCTTTTGATCTTTTATTAACATGATAGACAGCAGCAGAAATACTAGACTGCTGTCACTTTAAGAGTTTATGCACATATTTAATACTGATACACAACTTGCGTTAACTTTCTCAACTAATTATGACTGTTTTTAACAGAATACTCGCCAAAACAGGCATTTTGATAAATAATGCAACTGATCTTTGTTAGCGCATGCTATCGGAGAGTGAATGTGCACTTTTTTCATTCAGCGCGTCTCCTTCACTCATTCCACCATGCTGCTCATGCTTGCATTTTTCCTGGTTGATGGGCAAAGTATCCTTAAAATGCATTCTATAAATCGAAATAATTTGTAATAATTAATTATTCAATGTGTTTTGAAGCAAGATAACGATATTGTGCTTGAACGGAGGCGCTACAGCAATTTGTCACGCCACATTAAACAGCGCCAAAACGGTTTATTTTTTTTTTAAAATTTCATAATAAAATGAACAGAATTTGAAATCTGAGACTTTGTTTCATATCAAATATAACAAAGCACAAAGCTTATTGCGATGTATTAGATGTAATGCGTGCTACTGGGTGGGAATCTTTAGGCACCTCGTGATCCGATCCCCATTCTGGGAGTCACAATCAGATTCTAAAATGATTCTTGATCTACTTTTTTTTCTAATTAATTAGTTTCTTAATCTTAAACTGCATGTGTCATTATAAGTACTTTTAAAATAATTAAAGTTAAAAAATAAGTTAATACAATTGTATGTTAAGATTTATTTTTAAGTATTTTTATATATAAAATCAAAATCAATTGAGATATAGCCAATACATTATGTAATAACATCCCTGTGTGACAGCTAGCCTCAGTCAGTGCCCCTTAATCTGCTACCAAAACAAAAAAGAGCACAGACCGTCTGCAAGAACAAAAATCTAAAAGTGTATCATCTAGCTATATTCCATTAGTTACGTGGGAGCCATTAGCAGTACATCAGTCTTGCATGCTATCTGCAGTCATAACAATTCCAAATAACCATTATCATTTTGAATATGATCTTTATATGATTATTCTCTAAATGACTGCCCCCTTCCCCCTCCTCCTCTGAAGCTTTTGGATTGACAATTCTACAAAAAGCAACGCAAGTTATGAGAAATGCCACTCAATGCAAACGACACACATAAACAAATAAATGAATCATAGTGAAAGGAAAACCTCATTTCAGTGCCAGTGGTGGTAATACAATACAACCGGTTAACAGGATATTATGGTTCTGGTGGGTGGGCTTCAGGCTTAATAGCAGAAACGGGTAGAGGGAGAGAGGGAGAGAGGGAGAGAGAGAAAGGGAGAGAGAAGCCAGTTTTAATCTTGATGCTGAGGTGGTTTTGTGGTCTGTCTCAATAGGTCAAAGATAGGTATCACGGCATCTGGAAGTGTGTAGTGAGGATCCCTGGAGCACATAAGTTGGACATCTGGTTCTTAGAACATTGCACCTTTAAGTTAACACAGTATTGCTTTTCATATCAAGATTTTTTTTTTTTTTTGACTTGTAATGAACTCAAACTGGCAATTTTCACCTTTTCATTTCATGCCATGGTATGGGATGAAATATGATTAAATGGTGGCAGAACAACCTCCTCACGTCAGCATCACCACCCCATCCCTTCAATCCCCTACCAGACAAAACTCCTCATTCCACCCCCCTTTCAGTTCCCCATGGACACTTACGTCCTACCTTTTAATATCTTATGTTAATTTGAATTTAAAATAAACAACTCTCTAAAGGTCTTAGTGTGTATTCACCAACCCAATGTCATGGCAATTCGCACCTATTTTATGAGGTCAATAATACTTTGGAATTTGTATGACCTCACTCGTACGAATTAGTACGTTTTTTTTAATGTATTTTATGAGTTGCCAAATTCATATGAATTCGTACGAAACCAACCCGTCACTGGGGTTTAGACAAATCATATGAATTCATACGAGTGAGGTCGTATGAATTTGTACAAATTAGCCACCTCGTAAAATACGTACGAATTGGTTGTGAGATAGTGTTGGTTTTAACCTGACACAATATTTAGTTCAGAACAGGGATAAAAACTTTGCCAATGAAAGGGAGGCACAAGAGTGCTTTTAACAGTGCACTTAACCCCAGGTTATTGACATCAAATACTGTAGAATAACACAAGATGCGTTACTTGTATTGTTTTGAATGGGAGAAAGTGCAACGTGCATATGCAGAATAAGTCCCGCCTTCCAAATGAGAGCCAATCGCCGATTGGTAAAGTCATCGCATCACTGCAGCGGCCGTTAGATGCTCCAGTTCCTATAGAAACAGTCAGACGCGCGCCTCCAAAATGAGACACAAGAGACGCGCATTTAGGATTGCATATTAGCTTGATCCATCCTGAATAATACAGTTTTTTTTCATGATTCGAACGTTTAGAAACAAAATTTATACAACAGTTGTTGTTAGATTTCGTTTGTGATTTCAAATATGAAATTTAATCGAAAGCTTGGCAAACAGCTTTGGAGAATTTGATGTTTTCCCATTCAAAGTGATAGGAGCTGCACTTGAATGCCCGAGAGGCATTTCAAAGATGGCCGCCGAGTGAAATGACTTGTCTTAAAGAGAGTTTGTGGACATTCTAAACCCCGCTTTTAACCCAGGGTAAAGAAACTTTTCACACTTGCAATTTAGAAGTGGGGTTAGCACCCGTGGTTATGAAACCATGCTCCAGAGCAGGATAAGCACCTCTTTTGCAGTGTTAACCCCACATTGCAGTGCCAAATGTGTATAGTGTGAAACAATGTGGTGTTAGAATGTTACGGCTAAATGCTTAGCAACCAACAGCCAATCACCTGTCTGATATCCACATGCTTTTGACAGTCACGGAAACACAGCGTGTTGTATAAACAGTAGGCTATGTTTCAGCTTTGAAGGGTACAGTGTGAAATGTCATCTTATGAGATGAATTGTTAACTGCAGGTGAATTACAAGCAGTGTGAAACGTGAAGCAAGATAACCCTGGATTTTGTTTACCCAGGGTTAACTATTTCAAGTGTGAAATGTCAATCGAAATGCTCAATAGAGTGAGCAAGACCTCTGCTTGGCCTGTGGAGATGGGGAAATGATAGAGAGCAGAAGAGTGACAAAGAAATAAACAGAAATGCATGCCTGCCATTTTAACTGGCTTTACTGGTTTCATAAACGGCTTGAATGGGGAGGACAACCAAACCAATGTGTTAATAGCTAATAGCGCATTACAGCTCCTAATATTAAGAAAAGTTATTTGCTTTCTGTAACAAAGAGACTGGACAAAAAAAAAAAAAAATACAAAAAACTATGACTGACAGAGCAAGAGATGGCATCAAAGAAAATCTTTTGTCTTCATTTGTAGTTTTTCTTTAAATCTAAAAGGCAAGGACAACATTTTTTATTTTATTTTTTTTCACCATTGATCAAATGGGAAGATTGCCCATGCTGGAACATCATTAAGGCCCATCCAGCATTCCATTGATCATCAGGGGCCTGGGAAAAACAAAATGCAGGCGATATGTTCATTACAGAAAGACTTCCTCATTGCAAGAGCGGTTAGCGGGTGTGTGGTGGGGGGGAGGGGTGTGGCAGAGGAAAAGAGGTGGAAGCAAAACGACTCAAGCCATTGATCTTTGATCTGTGACAATAATTAGCATACCATTAGCATGGAGTGTAAATATTAAACATGGCAGAATGTGCCATTTTCTTTTCGTCAGCGCTCTAATGATAGTAATCCCGGGTACAAAACGAGCGCAAACTCGACTCGTAAAAAACACAAATCAAAGCGCAGATAAATCATAATTTCATTAGCCGGCTGCCAGACTCTGGCTTCATTGTAGAGCAAGATGGACCGCAAGATTCCTAATTAAAAGAATGGGCTGTGTTGTGTTAACGACATGGACTCGTTCATCATACATTGCAGGCCAAAGTCATAAGTCTTCAGCCCCAAGCAGAGTGTAAATAAAGTTTAGAAAATTTCCTATGTTAGAAAAATGGTCTTCATAAGAACACAACTAGAGGCAGCCATCAGTTATGTTGGTTATAAATATTATCTATTTTATTTTTTCTGTAAAGTATGACCTGTAAAACAGAGGCACATAAAACCAAAAGAGGATCAAATAGGATTTGGAAACCAAAATGTGCATTTTTTTTTTTTTTTTTGCACACTTCTACTGTGTATTTAAGTAATATCACATTAGCAAGTGAGTTGTTTATGGCATTAATAATAAAATTTTGGCCAATACTGATACCCAGATAATTATTTTCAAGGCTGATAACCAATAAATAGTTTTAAGACGATATTAAGACTCTGTACCATAAATAAAGGCTACAAGTGAATTTATACATCATACAATTACATAAAAATAAAAACTGATGCGAGTCAGAAAATAAATGTTTTTAAAAATGTATTTTAAGTGGGCATTGGACAATGAAGACACTCTAAATGTAAAAATAAGAGAAATTATCATGGACAGTTAAATCCAAAAAAAGTTAATTGAAATATAAAATATGAATTAAATAATGAATATTAAATAATATACACACATGCAAGCGTTCTTGGAACAAAATTCAACCTATCAAATTCAAGGACTGGAACTAACTATTGTTACAATTTTTTTTTTTTTTTCTTTTTGTCTGTTTAGGCAAGCATATGCACCTGCACTTGCCAAGGTTATGACTGCCTCCTTATATGCTCTAAAGCAAATCAGCTGTGTCCTTCTCATCCGCATTTGTTTAGGCCTGCAATCTGTTACTACTACATGGATGGTTTGGCTACATCAACAAGACAAATAAACTCACACGTGGTTGCAAATTATTTCTCTCAAGCTGTAACTAGGGGTTAACTGGGGTTGTGCATGACACAATCTATCTATCTATCTATCTATCTATCTATCTATCTATCTATCTATCTATCTATCTATCTATCTATCTATCTATCTATCTATCTATCTATCAAAAACTTATTCCAGTAAAAAAAAAAAAAAAAAAAAAAAACTAATTAGTAGTCACTCTCAAAATGGAAGTCCCTTATGGGATACTATGCCACACAGTGTTCTCTCCAGTATACTGTACCTTTTGGAAAATGTCCTCTAGGTATACAGAACATTTGCATATGGCACAGTATAACCATACATATTTCTAAAATAATATGAGTAGTACTGTAATGTGCTACAGCAGCAGAAAATGCAGTGGACTGAACCATGGTATCGCAGCATACTGACAGCATTCAGCTGCATGTGTTAAAGCAGAGAATATTAATGCCTGATTACTGTATGGGCATAGACAGAAAGCCCATGCTCTGTCTGATATCTGTCATGCTTAACATCTGCCTGTCACACCTCTGTGATTGACATAAACAGTATCCGCTGCTTTGATGCCTGCTTGCTGTTGCCACGGAAACATGTCAAGCTGTTCGGGTGGTTCTCGAGAGGTTTTGTGAACCGCGGCGGATTGCGAGTGCAAAACTGGTGCTCAAGCTTTATTCTTTTTCACATTTTCATCCCATGTCTCTCTCTACCTTACTACCTGGTTTTCCATCTGTCTGTCTTTCTGTATTTTCTGCTGGTTTCCTGCCATTTTTTTTTTTTTTTTTTGCACCTGATATTAGGATTTGTTTTGAGTGATCCGATGACAGGTAAACCTGGTCCAAAACATTCTGTGACCAGTTCACTGGTTCAACCACATTTGGTGATTGCATCATATTTGTAGTGTAAACTGTAAATCTATGCAATATGTAGTCATTATTAAATCAAAGACACTTCCCTCTGAAATCCCATTAAAAAAGAGACACATTTGAGATGCATGCCACTTGTTATGGATCAACTGGGGACCGTGTTAACTGGGGACATACGTGTACATGAATGCAAATCAATTTACCTGGAGTTCCAGATGTGGTGACATATTCATCAAATGTGATTTTAAGCAGAACACAAATAGCCTAAACAAAAATGTTTTCCACATTATTTGTAAATGTTAGTAGATTCATTATTGGACTGTGCTGTATTTCAAGCAGTTTAAGTGAGGTTTTTAAAATGCTTATTTACATTTTGAGGTGAGTAGAATCACTGCAGTTATACTTATAAAGTGACATGTAATCAACCATTTTATTATTCTGCTTGTCCTTTACGGTTTAGGGAAAATTGAGGTACTGTACTTTCAGGCTTTTGCATCTTCCATACAACCAGTTCCATCATTCATACTGAATGCAGGGTCACTCTTATATGCAAGTGCAAACCCGATTCCAAAAAAGTTGGGACACTGTACAAATTGTGAATAAAAACAGAATGCAATGAAGTTTCAAATTTCAATATTTTATTCAGAATACAACATAGATGACATATCAAATGTTTAAACTGAAAAAATGTATAATTTTAAGGGAAAAATAAGTTGATTTTAAATTTCATGGCATCAACACATCTCAAAAAAGTTGGGACAAGGCCATGTTTACCACTGTGTGGCATCCCCTCTTCTTTTTATAACAGTCTGCAAACGTCTGGGGACTGAGGAGACAAGTTGCTCAAGTTTAGGAATAGGAATGTTGTCCCATTCTTGTCTAATACAGGCTTCTAGTTGCTCAACTGTCTTCTTTGTCGCATCTTCCTCTTTATGATGCGGCAAATGTTTTCTATGGGTGAAAGATCTGGACTGCAGGCTGGCCATTTCAGTACCCGGATCCTTCTACGCAGCCATGATATTGTAATTGATGCAGTATGTGGTCTGGCATTGTCATGTTGGAAAATGCAAGGTCTTCCCTGAAGGAGATGACGTTGTTCTAGAACTTGGATATACCTTTCAGCATTGATGGTGCCTTTCCAGATGTGTAAACTGCCCATGCCACACCCCATTACAATCAGAGATGCAGGCTTCTGAACTGAGCACTGATAACAACTTGGGTTGTCCTTGTCCTCTTTAGTCCGGATGACATGGCATCCCAGTTTTCCAAAAAGAACTTCAAATTTTGATTCGTCTGACCACAGAACAGTTTTCCACTTTGCCACAGTCCATTTTAAATGAGACTTGGCCCAGAGAAAACGCCTGCGCTTCTGGATCATGTTTAGATATGGCTTCTTTTTTGACCTATAGAGTTTTAGCCGGCAACGGCGAATGGCACGGTTGATTGTGTTCACCGACAATGTTTTCTGGAAGTATTCCTGAGCCCATGTTGTGAGTTCCATTACAGTAGCATTCCTGTATGTGATGCAGTGCCGTCTAAGGGCCCGAAGATCACGGGCATCCAGTATGGTTTTCCGGCCTTGACCCTTACGCACAGAGATTGTTCCAGATTCTCTGAATCTTTGGATGATATTATGCACTGTAGATGATGATAACTTCAAACTCTTTGCAATTTTTCTCTGAGAAACTCCTTTCTGATATTGCTCCACTATTTTTCGCCGCAGCATTGGGGGAATTGGTGATCCTCTGCCCATCTTGACTTCTGAGAGACACTGCCACTCTGAGAGGCTCTTTTTATACCCAATCATGTTGCCAATTGACCTAATAAGTTGCAAATTGGTCCTCCAGCTGTTCCTTATGTGTATATTTAACTTTTTCGGCCTCTTATTGCTACCTGTCCCAACTTTTTTGGAATGTGTAGCTCTTATGAAATCCAAAAGGAGACAATATTTGGCATGACATTTCAAAAAGTCTCACTTTCAACATTTGATATGTTATCTATATTCTATTGTGAATAAAATATAAGTTTATGGGATTTGTAAATTATTGCATTCCTTTTTTATTCACAATTTGTACAGTGTCCCAACTTTTTTGGAATCGGGTTTATAATTCACATTGCATTCAAGTTTTATGTTTTATCAGGTCATGCCTTCCCTGAATCAAACTCATGACCAATTGCTAGTGTCATACTTTACTTTTTGAGCTACAGGAAGGAACCCCACATTAAATGTTTATTGAAGACTTAACCAAATGACAGACCTAACTCTAATAATCCTAATTTGCAATACAGAAACACATTATTACCTTATAAATGAATGTAAAATCAGTTAATGCTATTTCTAACATTCCAACTGGTTACAGTGCCAGATAATTCCAGAATTGTCCCAAACATAGAGTTTTGTTCTGATACGTGAATGATGTGGAGAAATAAAACTGACAGTTTGAAGCACTCTGTTCTTAAAGGCACAATATGTAAAATTTTTGGATTAAAATATTCCACTAGCTGTAGACATGAAGACAACACATCCCATGATTCTGCGAAATCAAGGCGTCATCAAGCTATGCCTTTGTTTTGAATAAGCGACCTCTAGCGGTGAAAATTTACATATAGTGGCTTTAATTCTTAAGAAAGTGTAAAATGTTGATTTCAAATAACCACTATCAAATGTAAACAGCAATGTGTCTCGGCTGACCACTTGTGCTCATAAAATACAAAAAACAAAAAAAACAAAAAAATTAAATTAAATAAATATATCCATATTGCATTATCATTTATAAAGTTGTATAAAAGAAAAATGCAGAGCGCTCTAAGCATAAACTCTTAGTACAACACATGACACAGGCTGTCACTCTCAATAACATTTTATGTCAAATTCCCACATGAAAGAAATATTTAAAAAGCAAGGGGTGGGGGAGTCACTTTCCTTTTCTCTTTTGAAAGTAGATTAACCATTTGCCTAGATATGACAACAGGCTCAAAAAATATTAATAACTGAATCAAACAATAACATTTACTCTATTTTAATTCTGATTATTCTTATTTCCAAGACACCAACTAAAATAAATCATCAGAATAATGAACACTGAGTGAATTTTTAAATAAGCAAGAAAAATAAGGGGGGAAAAACACGACAGCACCGTGGTGAAGATAGAGGCCTACATGGATGCAGAAAGTAATCGGGTAAAAAAAAAAAAAAAAAAAAAAAGCACTTCAAAGGCAGTAGTGAGCAAATGGAGTAGAGCTTTCATTTTGAATTAAGCCCCTCATTGCTTTAAGTCAATTGTTTCAGAAGAATCAAACAATAAAAAAAAGAGCAAAATGCCCTTGTGACATACTGTCACACTGAGAGAGTCAAGAAAAAAATGAAAGAAAACTACTATATTGTATATTCTGTTTTCATTTTCCTCCAAAAGTCTATTTGATATTTGTACAGCTTGGAATATGGATTAAGTTCTCCTAACGTTACCTCCCTACAAGAAAATATTAAAAGGTAAGCATTACCTGTCTTGCCTTTGTTGTTATCATTAAGTAAAAATATTGAACTATATGCATATACACGTAACTTATATCATTGTAGACTGAATTATTCACCATAAATTACAACAAGAGCTCAGTCAAAAATAACAAACAAAAAACAAACAGCTGTCATCCTCGTGCTGCTCCAACCCACACTAGACCTTAGGTATAACCTTCTCTTCAAATAATGAAAGTGGATGTTGATGTTAAATGCTAAATCATAAAAATAATCCATATGATTGGTAAGCAATATTCCAAGTCTTCGGGAGCCATACGATAGCTTTGCGTGTCGGGCCATCTTGTAAGCAGTTATTTTATGAAACTTTTTCTCAAACATCATTAGCGGTCAAGTTCAATTAAAAAATGGCGCCATTCGGTGCTGTAAATTTGACGCAGTGCGTCAGGTGACCGATCGCAACACGACATGTTTGAAAACATAAGGCTTGTTCAACTTCATGTCATGTGGCGCCACAAATATCGACTACCGCCTGACAAAAGCAATGCATTCATCAAAGTACCGCAAGAGCAAAATGAGACCAGCTGCCTAGGTCAGGTGCTGCAGTTGCTCAAAATCGGTTGTGAAAGCCTTGATGATACATTTTATTCTCATGTCAGATTCTGTGATGACAAGGACGACATGTGTTGTGTTTTTTTCTTAGACAAGTTCCTGTATTTAACCAATCTTGATATTGAATATATTCAAAACGTGGGAATTTCAATTGCATCCACTTCTTCGGCTACAATTAACGTAAAAAAATTGCGTGGTCTGCCATGAATGACGTTGGTTCAGCACACTATGGAAAGCATGAAGTGTCCGACCTTACGGCCGTCTTTGTACTCTTCTGGCGGATCTCGCCATCCGGTGGCAGTCTTATTGTAGTCCATCTCGAACAAGCCTACTGGGATGGTGAAAACTGGCATAGAGGAACATTATCAGTCAATAGGCGTTCGACTTCATGCAGCGCAGCAAAGATCGGCTGCCGCCTGACAAAAGCAATGAATTCTGGTTAGAAAATTTGCCTGACTTTGATCGGCGCTGCAGCCGCCTTATGATCACATGTGGCATCAAAGTACTGCGAGAGCAAAACGAGACCAGCCGCCTAGGTCAGGCACTGCAGTTGCTCAAAACCGGCTGTGAAAGCCTTGATGATGATACACTTATTCTCAATGGTCAGATTCTGTGATGACAAGGACAATGTGTGTTGCGTGTTTTTTCTTATATTTAACCAGTCTTGATATTGAATATCTGATATTCAAAACATGGGAATCTCAATCGCATCCACTTCTTCAGCTACAATCAATGCAAAAATCGCTTGGTCTGCCATGCATGACGTTGGTTCAGCACACTTGCTACTGAAAGCACGAAGTGTCCAACCTGAAGGCTGTCTCTGTACTCCTCCCTCGCCTGCAACCGGCAGATCTCGCCAGCCTGTGACAGGCTAGTGTAGTTCATCTCGAACAACCCTTATATCAATAATAGACTCTTTTCACATTTCCGGGTTTCTCAGAAGCGGAAGTCATCATAGTTGGGTAAACTTTTATAGCAGCGAATGAGAGACTTTGCTGAATATATTTTTTGTGTTTCCATTTGCATAAATAGTAAAAGAAAAACTCCACAATAGTGTTATCATAACTTTCAAAAAGAGGGAAAACTAGAGAGCGATTGATAACAGCAGTCAGAAGAGAGAAAGATGTGATTTTTCCATCACTTCCATAGCCGCTTTATTAGAAACACCCTCACAGCAGCGTTAACTTTTTTTTTTTTTTTTTTTTGTAATTTGATGCAATGGTAATATAATACTAAGTATAGTGTTATAAATGTACATACATTTAAAAAAAAAAAAAAAAAAAAAAAAAAATATATATATATATATATATATATATATATATATATATATATATATATATATATATATATATATATATATATATAAAAGACTATACATTTATTGTTATTATTTAAATAATATACACACAAGTAAATTTTATTTTTTTCTTCTTTTTACAAAAGATATCATCCATCAGTAGGTAGGTCCCCTGAAAATCCTACATCCCTGTTATTCCGGACAACAAATACTTTCCGCCATGATGGGACTGGACAAGAATCCAGTCAACAATCCAATTCAGTCCTGAAGTATTTTTTTCTTTCTCTCAACGCACTAGCAGACAATACACAATAGTGATTGTCACCCGCAGAGAAAATTATCTAAATCGTAACAAGCACTAATGACAAAACTTTTCTGTTGAACCACATTGTGCAGAATTGGACCAATTTGTTGTTCTTCTTTAAATTACATAGACGGCTGACAGAAAATACACACCCACACAGACGTCCACCAAAAGCGCTTGTCTGTGTCTGTTTCGCGGCAATTGAAGACAGGGCACTATCATTAGTCATTCTGTAACAGCGAGGTAATGGAATTTTCCACGGATGAGCAAGAGTTGTCACAGTATTCACAGTACAGCAGCCTATGAGAGTCAATGGACAGCTAACTTAACAGAGACTGACAGTGCCGAGAGTCCTCAATCCACTCAGATTCCCAGTCTTTTTCTCTGTCAGCCTCTCACAACCCCTTCCCCTTGATGGGGGAAAAAAAAAAATAGAATGAATGTGTTCCTTCAAAGAAGCATCACTCTAATTATTATTTGACTATTTTATAACCTGTTTTATATATCTCATTATGCTGCGGTGAACAGATGGTCTCTTGGGTGAATCTAGTCATTTACATTGCTCTGACTAATTATTGGGAATCCATGGAAGCCATAAATTCTCAAGAGTGAATGCCATGGTTTTGTGAGGCCCTTTACATTACCGAAGCTGTTAAAAGCGAGCATTGACTTTACTTGAACCGTTTTTTGTGTAGTAAGTCAGTCTATAGGTCGCACAAAGTGTTCAAGCTTCCTTACTTGACTCAAAGCTCTTCCAATTAGCATGTCTTCTGAGAAGCATGTGGAACATGTATGTGTGTGTGCATGAGCACAGTCTGGTGAGTTCATCTCCCACCATGTGGTTAAATTTATCCAGAGCTTGTTAGCTAAAGTCTCCAAAGACTTGGTTAATTATCACATAATAGTAAAAATAGGTTGGGCTTCCCACAGCCTGTTATTTAAGTATAAAGTTTATTTGGCCACTCCAGTAATTCTTTGTCAGAGAAATCCGGTCTTAGCAATTAACCACATTCATTAATATGCTTAATTAAAAAGAATGATTGCCCACTGCATATTAATACACATTTAGAATACTGATTCATATAGCTGGTTCATTACTTGAGGGTAATTCAGCTTTTTGTTTTTTTTTTGGTATTATGATGAGGCATTATGTGGCATGTAAGTCAGTCTTACCTTTGATGTCTGAGGGCTGCTGATAAGGTTATTGATTGCTGCTTTCGAAACATGTATACCTGGTTAACACAGGGCCTGTTTACACCTGGTCACTTCATGCATTTTCTCTGATCGGATAGGTATCTGAATGTGTCTCCGCAAAATGGATATAAATCCGATCTTCAATTCCCGTTCTATATGCAGATTTCATAGAGTTCACGTCACTGAAAGCAACAAATATGAGCTGCATTTTATTGATAATCGGCTAATTTCAAAATCAAAAGGCCGAAAAGAGAGAGCGTGACCACAGCAGGGTAAGATCATTTAGTCTCATTACTTTTAATGAAGATGATTGTGTTTTGAGCGCCTGCGACTTACTTTCAGTTTGATTTGCGGCAGTTTGCACGTTGTGTTGCTGAATAGATACTCAGCTGCTCATATGCAGCGATGCGTGCTGCAGTAGTGCTGTCATATCTGGCTATAACATGTTATTTAGCCTATAACACACGCTCACACATTTATTATTATTATTATTATTATTATTATTGTATTTTTGGGAGGAGTTAAATTTACATATGCGGTTTCAACAACCAGATCTGGGCAGAGTTTCCCAAAAGCATCGTAAGCTTAAATTGATCGTAGCTCCATTGAAACCAATGGAGCTACGATCAACTTTTGAGAAACGCTACCCTGTTCAGTTTTGACTGGAATACGTCCCAGACCACCTCATTAAGTGGTTTGAGCGATCGCATTTATATCCGTTTCGAATGCGTTTCGGAGGGCATTTAGACCTGCTGGTCTTTTCACGATCGGATCAGAGAAAATGCATTAAGTGTCCAGGTGTAAACAGGCCCACAGTGGCCTAACCAGATGCGATGCGAGAAGGTTCCAGCGACAAACAATTTGACTGTCCACACTAGACTCGACGCAACACTGACTACGTTTACATGGACAGCAGTAATCCGATATTAATACGATTAAGACAATACTCTGATTAAGAAAGGACCATGTAAACAGCAATGTTTTATTACCTTAATCCGACTAAAGTCATACTCGAAGTAAACACAAATCGAATTAAGACAGGTGGAGTATTCCTATTTTAGTCGCAATATTGGAGTGCATTGTAGACATGTACACACCTTAATCACACTATTAACGTCATGTGGGAGTTTTCGCCACATTTTGCTACAGGACACATAATACACACACGGCAGCGGTCAACCGTTTTGACGGCAAACAAGAGAGCAAGCGTCAAGCAAGAAGCCACAAATCAAATTCCTCTCACCTCATCTCTCATCCAGTACCTCTGAGTTTGTCGCGGTGGCATGAATAAACTTTGCCGAATTAAAGTACAGGAGGCCTGTTGCTGGAGAATTTGTATCCACCGTTGTCTATTTACAGAGCCCCACACATGAAAGAGAAAATAAATAGTAGCCTGGGCTAAATCGTGCGAACGATTTACTAATTTGTTCCCTCTATGTATAAATCGAGGGAACGAATTAGTAAATCATGCCTCAATTTATTTATTCTTGCATGTCATGTGCGGGCTCCGTATATATATTTGCGCGTATTGCATGTCAAATAATTAACTGCACTTGAAGCTTTCGTAAGATTAAAAATGAAAACACCCAAAACTGTATATGGCACGAACAGTGTGGTGATGATACGTGAAATTCTGTAGAGAACGTCGGACAGCGTGCTGTGGGGACGTAATGACGTTTGCCATTAATCGATGTTCTATAACATGTAAAATAGGAACATGAATGGAATATTCTAAAAGCAACTCATGAAAACACCTTAATCATAATATTGTCTTATTCAGAATAAGGTCAGTAATTAGATTACTGCTGTCCATGTAAACGTAGTCAATGAGAAGCGATAAAATCAATCAAAAACCACAGCCAATCAGAAGAGAGTGTGGGCGGGCTCTCTCGGCAAGAGCACAGCAGACATGATGAAATGGGCAAGTACATAGTTAAATGCATAAATATTACACCATTTAAACATTATTTAAAGTACATACGGAGTGACTGAACCAATCTTTATCATAGAGTACACTTGTTTGTTCGCATTGTGTTGACAGTTTGAACGTTCTTATTCCCATTTATTTATTTTCAAGATCTGAGGTGAATTAGCCAGTGTTGTTTTCATTACAGCTAAAGCTGGGAACACAGAATGATATTCAAACTCACATTAGCCACTTTTAACATTAAATAAAGCACAAACAGTACCTGATAATATCATTGCCATACTTTGTGTTGCTGTTCCAGCCGTAACGTCGCGGAGAAATAGAAACGCGGCATTGCATCGCGTCTGGCTAGGACACGGTATAAGTCTGCGACACACTGGCAGACCTAAGTCAGAGTGGGGGGAAATCATGCATGAATCCATTTTGTGTCACGTGATGTGACTTAAAATATAATGTTCCATGTTTATTTTATGGAGAATATATAGCATTATAAATATAACTATTGTCTCTTGTGAGCTCTTGCCTGGAGATGGAGACAAACAACATCTGCTTTAAGTGCATATTTTATATCTTTAAATAGGCCTTCCATTTCGCCATTAAAGACCTCCCACTAGATTTGCATTGCCATGTCTTTCTGTCTTTTCATTCTCACTTTTCCATATCACTAAAGCAATGTATTCTTTCTGGAAAAAGCTGCCTTTTGATTCTCCACTGTTTAGTGATGGGTTACATACATGGCTGGACCATTGAGCTTGACTGGGCTGCAGCCCATGGCCTCGCCCTGTAGGGGGCCCTGCCTTTACCCATTTACATTTGTTTGATTTGATCTGTTATATGCCAGTCAGAAATTTTTAGGCGCATTTCCTCTGTCGGGCCAGTGCGAGCGAAGGCTATAAACAGGCCAGCCGAGGCTAATAGTCTCCGACTGTGATCTTCGAGGCCATAATCAAAATGCATAAACTGGTATTTATGATTATTTCACATAGAAGAAGGACACACGTATTGAATTGCGTCTGCTCAGATTAATTTGTGATCACATGGCTACTAAACAGCTCCATTAAGGCTTTAGCCCAAAAGAGCACACATTTAGAAAGATAATGATAAATTCTCATATGTTCACACCTCATTTCTTTACAGAGGATGATAATTTCTACTTCCACTATTATGCGATCTGAAGAGTTTTGAGCGCTTTCGAGAGTCTCTCCCATCTCACTGCCATTCACACTGCCACTGCCACTCTTTTCCAAGTTAAAATTGCAAAAAACAAAAAACCTTCCATACCATTGCACTATGTCTCTAGAAGAATTGTGTCAGGTGAACCGAAACCAGTCATCCGATTTGCTTTATCTACCATTTATCATGCATTTCTATGTTTATGTACAGTAAATTTATTCTATCTTTTTTTCCCTTTTACTGGTTTGTTTCATTGACTGTGTGCGATTTTGATTTTGTCAACATGTTGACTATCAGTGCACTTGGTCTCATAAGGAAAGAGCTGCTAGTTGGCTTTGTATTCATTTCAGTAGGCTTAAATACCAGATGGTATCTTTAACAGGGGCCTACTCAATCGATAGAGCCGAATGTCAGGCATGAAAGCTAGGATTTCCATGGTTTTAACCTTTTGGCTCAGAATGTCATAGACAGTGATCACAAAGCTTCCCAGGGGTCGGCAATCTCTTATTCATTAATCTATAACCTAATGGGTAATATATTTAAATTGAGCAGAACAAAGCTTTCATGGACACATTGCATCATGTTCACCCATAACATCATGTAAACACACACAGTTTTACTCCAATGGCAATTTACCATAAATGCTTGTGAAACATATGACTGCGTTATGTTATGAAACAGAACAGTTATTGATTTTGAGCTGGACTCATTGATTGTGTGTGTGGGTGGGATAGGTTAGGTTCTCCAAGGCCTATTACTTTGCACTTTCCCACTTATAAAACCTATTAGCACTTACTATGACTTCAGAATGCCTGAAACTCCCACACCTCTGCAGCCTTTTCAATGTCACCCCCCAAAAAAACTGCACAAATAAATACAATTTATAACAATAATATAACAGTTTATGCACGTATGATTCAGCTTTAGTATTTTCATGTCTTAATCTCTTTTTAATTAAAGTGCATCAGTCACTTTGATGGACTGGTGTATAAGCCAGTCATTTCCAGATCAATGCTATTGATTTTAAAATATCTTTAGTGGATATGACATTTCCAGTAAAATGTTGGTTGTTCACTGGTAAAAGCACCTCTCCCCTGTTAGAAGATATGCAAGAAATCAATCACCCATGTATTCCTCGTCTTTCCTTTTTCTATTCTATTTTTCTTTTTAGTTTCTGTACAGCCAGATCATTATTAAAGGATAAGTTCACTTTAAAATGAAAATTACCCCAACATTTACTCACCCTCAAGCTTTATAATGGCAGTGAACAGGACCAACGAGTATGAAGCTCAAGAAAGTGCATCCATCCATCAAAATGTACTCCACATGGCTCCAGGGGTTAATAAAGGCCTTCTGGAGTGAAGCAATGCGTTTGTGTAAGAAAAATATCCATATTTAACAAGTTATAAAGTAAAATATCTAGCTTCCACTAGACCACCTTCCGTGTTCAACTTAGGAAGAAAGTGTAATGCCTCTCGCAGTTCAAAACGCTTAAGCGACGTCAGTTACGTTTTTTTTCGTAAGTTGCATACAGAAGGGGGTCTGGTGGAAGTTCATAAAAACAAAACTAAACACACAGATTGTGACAGAACGGGAACGTGGCCTTGCGCCATGATGGATAGATCAAGGGAAAAAGGGAGGAGGTTCTGGAGGTGGACGAGGGACTGGTGAGGTGCTGGAAACCCATAGGGGCCCAAATGGTAGGAACCAGTGTGGAGCAGATGGTAGGAGAAGCCATGAAGATTTTGAAGATGGGAGGAGCCATGGAGGAGATGACGGTGGGAGAGCCCATGGAGATGTTGGTAGGATCCAGGGTGGTACAGATGGCTGACGAGATTTCAGAGTGACCCAGGAGACGGCCATGATGGAGGCGATCCATGATGGCAGTGATGGAGCGAGGAGTCAAGGTGGTAATTTCAGTCCGACCGCAGCAGGGAGATGGTGACCCAGGCGACGTCCAATGGACCGAGAGACCTGGCGATCAAAAGTTAGAGTAAAGACATTTACACTGTTACAAAAGATTTCTATTTCAGATAAACGCTGTTATTTTGAACTTTTTATTCATCAAATAATCCTGGGAAAAAAATGTATCACAGTTTCAACAAACATATTAAGCAGCACAACTGTTTTCATAATAAGAAATGTTTCTTGAACATCAAATCTGTGTATTAGAATGATTTCTGAACTGTTTCTGAAGGATTGTGTGACACTGAAGACTGGATTAATGATGCATTTTGAAATATGTCCACATAAAAACAATTGTTTTAAGGTGTAATACTTTTTAATACTATGTAATACTATAATCATATTACATACAGTAAATCCAGTGAGCATTTGACTTCTATCAAAAACATTTAAAAGTCTTACCAACCCCATGGTACCGTACATATAGTTTCTTTTTTTCTTTCTTTCTTGAAAAAAAGAGTCTGTATAATATTTAACATCATTGATTGTGATTTTATTTTTAGAAACATCAATAAGTTCAAATGTGGCCCACAGATCTTCTATACTCTACCAGACTTCTTTTAAATGGTTTTGATACAAACAGCATCTTACTGCATAGCTCCACTTAACTATAAGTCCAAATAACAATGGGCATGATTTTCCTCAGGCATTCTCATTCCTATGACTTTCCTATGTAGAGAAAATTTAGCAACATCTGATGATGTTTATTAATGATGCTGGCATGCAAAATAATGTCCGGGATCTGTTAATGTTATGCAACACTAGAACACACAGCTCTGGCTCCTACACAAAGAGAGAGTAGGCCACAATGGAGCTGGCCGACTATCCATATTTATACCAGCCTGCCCAAAGGGCCTAAGTTCCATAGCAATGATTTTCTTTCCTTTTCCTTTCGCTGTACATGGAACTGTACAGATATAGACATACAGATATCTTACTGGGAACATTTGATGGCTCTTTTCACTCAGAAAGGTGTTCTAGAGCAAAAATCCAGAATGGTGTATGCAACTGTATGTTGTGATTTCATTTTACAGACATATTTATGCTTCAAAACTTTTCTATTATAACTTGTTTCATTGGGTCATAAGCTGTTTTTTTCTGTAATTAAATTTGTTGTTTAGCCTCTAGGAAGTTAGGAACATATCCTATTTTCTTTCTATTTATGTTTTAACTTATAATGAAGATTTAACATACTGAGGGTTACGTTCAAGTTAAACACCTTTATAACCCTTTTTTCTTTCTTTCTATGCAAATTGTGTGTACAGTTAGTGGAATTTTAGTATGGATAATAACAACAATAATCACCAATCACAATATTACACAAACAATGATACTTTTTCATGTCTATACTGAAAATTCTGTGTAAACATTCACAGTTCAGGGCATGAAAAGTTTGTAAACCTTTTATAACCTTTACCAAACATTTTCTGTAATTGCAGACCAGACCTGCACAATATTCAGGAAGAATGCTCCGTTCCTCTTTACAAAACAGCAATATTCTTGGGTCATGTGTTGTGAATCACTCTCTTGAGGTCATGCCAAGGCATCTCAATCAGGTTGAGGTCAGAACTCTGACTGGGCCACTCAAAAGGTACATTTTCTCTGGCTGAAGTCATTGTTGATTTACTCCTGCGTGTGGAGGCGCAACATTTTGCATCACCCAATTTCTGTTGAGCTTCAGTTCTTCTTCTGAAAAATCTTCTGATGAACCTGATGTTACCACGTTTTCATTGTATTTTGGTCTTGCTTTCTTTTCAAGGACTCTTAGTTTGTTTCTCTTTGTTTTCCTGCTTCCTTTTGTCCTGTGTTCCCGCTTATCATTTGTTGCTATGGTGATTCATTGTTTTATTAATTAGAGCACACGTGGTTGTATTTGAGTTAGTCACCTTGTGTTCATAGTGCCCTCAGCCTCCTCAGTTCTTTGTCTGGTGTTGTTTGTGTTTTAGTATGTTACATTGTCTACGCTCGTTTGGATCTTGCATTGCGTTGGATATTACTCTTTGGTTTGTTTAATAAAGTTACTGTGCTACTTGACTTAGTGATGTAAAGTCTGATTCATTTCCACAAACTGTTTCTTTGAGACAGTTTGGTTCAAGTAACCGGTTCAAAAACCGATTCATCAGTTCCTTACGTCATCAAGCAATGATGTCTCTACGCATTTCTTTTCTAACAACTCAGTGTTATATGAAACATTCAAATAAAGTAATGTGTGAATATACATATTGAAACATTCAAATAAAAAGTTACTTGTGTAAATGCATATTGCTTGTTATTGCCTTTAATTAATTTAAGTTAATGGTGTTTGTGGTCACCGTTTCATTCACGGATCCCAGATACGACTGACCAATATTGAGTAGCCTACATCTTGGACAAGTTTCGTACCTAAAGTATATAGAAAGAATAAACCAGTCTTGGTTTCACTTAACAGCTTAAAATATAATCTGCATGCACAATAAACTATAGTAAAATTTATTTACACCTCTTGACAGAAAAATGTTTGCAGGTTTTAATAAAATGTTATTTAATGTGGTGTTGAACTGAGAAATCAAATTTTCCTTGAGCTTTTGACATATAAGAGGTCATCATACTATAAGAATATCCTGTAAGTTTCAGAACTGAAAACTTCCATGTTAGTCCAATAAAAGCTTTTACTGACACCAGACCCAGCAAACAAAATGACGTCAAAGGGCAGCAAGCACCACCTCCGCAGAAGAAGATCAACGCCTACTTCATCACTGCCTGTTTAGCCCCACCCACCGATTCACGTATGACATGCAATAGGTAATATAGGTAATATAAGAATAGGTAGCCTAAGACCATAAACATAGGCCTACGTGGTGCTAAACCAGATTGAGCTACCAAGCAATAAACATGCTGTTGAGGATTTCAAAATATTTTGTAATGCCTGGACTTGACATTAATGCAACATGTAAGTAACTGTGTTAAATCTAATGCCTGATCTGATATGTAATGATTCATGTACAGTCAGATGTTCTTTGTCTGTGTGTCAGTAAATCAAAACAGTAATTAAACGTCAACTTGCGCTGTTTCTCTTAGTAGGATGAAAATAATCTGTTATTTAACGGTGATTAAATTATATAAAGAAAGCGATTTGCAAACGTTGGAGCAGGAGCAGCGCAAGTTTATCGTGACCGAAAGCCGCAAAACTCCCATTTTATTCAACGAATCTCTTAGTTATATCACGTTTGCACTGTTAGTGAAGATGAAAGCATTTGTTAGTGTACAGAAATTGAGTTGCAATGATGAGATCACTGCTTTCATGCGCTCAACATGTCTGTGATCGGCTACAGTGTTCATCTCTGCAACCTTTCATGCCAAGATCTAAATATAATGCCATAGATATAAATGTAATGCAGCACTTTTCACGATTAGTTAACCTTGAGAGCTGTAATGGTAAAAATGCGCTAAAAGAGAGAGTAATACTTCAATTCTATTTCAAATGTAAAGATGTTAGCCAATCTGAGCAGTGGACGTTTACACTGAAGTCTCACAGCAGATACGCCCCTTAAAACAGAGCGTTCAAACCAGAGGGCTAAAATCAGTGTAGGAAAAATGCATTTTATATATAAATTATGACAATTTTTGGAAGTAAAAAGCATACTAACAGTATAAGTGCACCCCAGGAAACATTATAAAACAATAAAACGACGTAGTTCATGACCGTTCATACAGTAGTCATAATAAGCATAGGCGTATTTCCAGTACGTGCCTCAGGCTTGCGTAGTATTGTCAACTCGCTCATCAGACTCCTCGGTAATCCAGTTGGTTAAACCGGTTCATTCGTGGTACTTCATCTTGCGCCATCAACCCAGAACTAAAGTTCAATACAGTTGGATTAGTGAACCGGCTCGACCGGTTACTTCCTATGAACTGGCTCAAAAGGACGATTCTTTCAAGAATCGAACATCACTACTTCCTAAACTGTTCATCATCTTCTTCATGGACCAGATATGTGACAGATGAATGGTAAAATCAGTGAGTGTTTTTTATAGAGAAGGACCAGCTCTGACCAGCACCTCCAATCTTATCTCATTGATTTGACTCCAGGTTAGCTGCTTCCTGACTCCAGTTAGCTTTCGAAAAAGTCATTAGCCCAAGGGTTCATATACTTAAACGTTTACATGGCGTGTTCAGTGAAGACATTAAAGACAAGAAAACAAGGTTATGTGTTTAAGATCACAATGGCTGAATCTGAAAGCTTAGGCAGCTGACTTTTTGCCTCGCTGCCCTATCAGGCAATAACTTTGCAGGCAGCGTTTGCGCATAAAGGTACCTCAATAAAGACTTCTAAGGCAGCATAACAGTTTAATGATCTTCAACAAAACAGAGTGAGCTTTGGTGATGCAAATATGTAATTACTATAACAGTAAGTTTTCTCTAGAAGTAACATAAAAAAAAAGGATAAAGCTGGTCAAGAACATACATTTACACACAAACTGATCACGAACCACAACTTTCAGATGCCATATTCATTTTCTAGCTAAAATTTCACAGAATGGTAAGCACAGGATTGTGGGATATGATACATCTGATACATCATGATACAGAAAGTAGCTAACATTGGATTCGAACGTGCCTTGATGACTTCCTACCTCGAATGCATCCTCCAAAGGCAGAATTTTTTCAGTTTATGGACGCAGCATGTATTTGTCTATTGTTATGATCAGATCATATATTTTCTTGCACCTGTACATAACCTAAGAAGGAAATTTTAAAAATCTAGTGGGATAAGGTATGCATACATATAGACTTCACACCAGTGCCATTTCCGTACGCAAGCCACAGTGTGTCACCGCTACAGCACTCTCACCTCATTATCAGTGAAAGAAAGAAATGGTGTAAAAAAGGATAACTATAGGCCTAATTGAACTTTTTTTTTTTTTTTCCCATCACAATCACTTGACACTGATTACTTCAGTTGTTGCTTCTTCTCCAAACTGTGTTAACTTTGGAAATGTTCTGAAATATTCAAAGGTGATTTTCCTGGGTTTATGTTTCATCTCAGAATGCTAGTAAGGAGTTCATATCTTGTGGTTGTGCATGTACATGTTATTCTGGGGTAAAACTGTATTTTGCATTAAATAAATGCTTAAAAAGGGTATGAATTTCATTTTGTAAACCTAGTGACTGCTAATTAATTGATATTTGGTTTGCTTTTTTCTGATAATTTATATTCTAGAAGTTCTCTTTGCTGGTCTTTGAAGCATATAAGTGCACTCTTGGGTACATTCTGCACTCTCTAATACATTTTTTGGCACTGAATAAGTTTCTTTTAGATGTGCTGGAACATATTGTACTTATAAAAGAGACTAAATAATCTTTAAAAAAAAAAATCATGCAACACAATTTAATAATTTTACAAAATTACAATGTAAGAAATTATGCAAAATGATCTGTTAATAAACCGTGAGATTTGGTTGCCAGAAATTCATTGGAAAAACAGTAACAAATACAGTGATGACATTTAAAGCATTATTAGATGACTTTTTATTTATATATTTTGATATACTGATACTTAATCTGCATATATATCTCATTAATTGGTATAATGATCATTTTTCAATCCTACAACAATCAGTTTTGTACTGGTAACTGCCTTAATCATATAGGTGGTAAAATAAAAGGCCACATAATGACTTCATTAATATTCATAAAATTTGACCAGACAAAACACCATCAGGTAACACATGTGAAACTAAAATGAACAATAAACATGAAATAAACAACATAAAATGTCATTGATAACTACAATTACTGTAAATGTTACTATTTAAATAGTACTGTTTAAAATGATGATTTGTTGAAATACTGTCTTGTTACCTTTTCACTGTAAATTTTAAGGCAAAGAAAGTAAAAATATTATGACAAGACGGCAGGTCATAAAAAGCTATGTATTGTGCTTAGACTCAAATAACCATGGAGACTAAACAGAAGCTGAACAAATCTTCTTTTTGCAAACAAGGGAAAAAAAAAATGTATAAGTTATTCCTTTCTTGCAGGTCATGAAAACCTGTTGCTCTTTTGTACCCCTCCTGCAGATATTATTTCTGTACATCAACAAACCTGAGCAACAACAACAAACTCACAACAAACATAACTTATCCGAACAAACATTGATAAATGGAAATTAAACAGGTGGTTAAATAAAAGTAAACCTATATTTAAATAGATCATAATGAGCTACACAGCTCCTACAGATAAACAAATGTGTTCTGCTTCTATTTGTTCTTCTTTTGTTCCAGTAGATGCATCCATGGCAGAAGGTTAGGACTGATAAATGCTGGGTCATAAAAGCAGGGCGGGGCTTCATGTACAGTACAGCACCATCCTTTTGCCCACACGATCCTTCCTTTACCATAATGAGGCCCACAGGCTGGTAAAATGTAAATACAGCAATTACAACATTGGAACTCTGGCCCAAGGGGTTGCCCTCTACTCAGAGCGCTGAATGCTGGGTGAGTTTAAGTGCGACTCTGAAACCTCTGACCTTGCAGAGTATGTGAACTAGTCATGGTTGAGGTTGAACTTTAGACATAGCTGTTTTTCAGTGCTATAGGGTATGTATAATTATTTTGATTTTATTTGTTTTGTTTTGTTCTATTCACTTCACTTTTTATATTTGACACTTTAGTATTTGCCCATGCACTTAAGCCATGTTAGTAATATTGTTAGGCAGTTGCATTGCTACAAATAATAAAGCTTTTTTTTCGCTAGTTTTTAAATAGTCATTTTACTATTTCATTTCCCTGATAATAATTTATTATATTGGCAATCAAGTCAGTGCTGTGTAAAATCAGACAAATGCACTCTTCAAAGTGATTTAAGGTAGGGTAGGCAATTTCAGACAGGCTAGCAATAGCAAGCTAGCATTGAAAACATAAGATTCCATCTTCCATTCAGAGTGCTCTTCAAAGCTCCGCCTCCTCCAAAACACATGAATGCAAAGCACACAGCAGCATCTGCAAAGTGTCACAAGACAGCGTTAAATTGCCTTGTTTCAAAGCACATAACATTAAAATAATCATGAACGTAAACAACTTACAGAGCTCTAGTTGTACCACTTGACTGCTGCAAAAATCCTAGTCTGGGGAGGTGAACAGGTCCGGGTAGAACATCACGAGTTGTAATCTCGTAATTTACAGTTACCACATGGCATGCAGAATAAGCTTGTTGTTTGAGATCAGGAGAAACTGTAAAAGGCGGCTGCCTTTTGTCTGTGTACAACATAACCTTACAGAACACGCTGATGACATGTGATGTCTGCGCAAGCAGGGTGAGCGGAGATATGGAAATATATGTTGACAGGCAGGTAGGACATCGCATCATTGCATTTGGACTGATTGCAATGATTGGACGAACATTTTTTGGTCCTGTGACTCCCACAGGAAATATGTTTTAATATTTAGATCACTTCTATTGTTGACTGCTATCAGGATATAAAGAGTTTCAACCAGTATAACTAAAAGTGTTAAAACAAGTTACCTACCCTACCTTTACTTTGCCAATGTGAACGAATCAATGAATTGGTCAAAAGGGGTTAGCACTACTCTGAATCAGTTTGATTCATTCTGAATCATTTGGACAGTTCACCAAATATGTTCTACTTTAGAATACAAAATAATAATAATAATAATAATAATAATAATAATAAATAAATAAATAAATAAAATAAAAAATTAGCTAATATAGCAGGTTGTGCCGTGTACGCTGTTCAAAGGTTTTTGGTTGGTAAGATTTTATATATATATATATATATATATATATATATATATATATATATATATATAAAGGGTGTGTTCACACTTGGTAGGTTTGGTTTGGTTCGATTAAAATGAACTCTGGTGTGGTGTGTTAGTGTGGTTCATTTGAATAAGGGTGTGTTCGAACTTGTAGTTTGGTTCAGTTGGTTCATTTGGTAAAAAAACAACAACAAAAAAACAAATTAGTCCTGGTCCGCTTAGCGTTCACATTGGCATTTTAACACCGAACCTAAAGATACCAAACCTAAAGTCATAGGGATACAACAACCTGACTGGTCAGCTTTTATGACGTATATTTTGAGAAGGAACTTACGAACATCCAAAACAATGCTGTGTGCTAGGCTAAATGTGCTCGTTGTATGTACTGTACTGTATTGTACTTCTGATGAGCTTATAAAATGTGTAAAGGAGTCAAAATAGCAGCAGGAATCCCTCCATCACACACACAAGATCTGCAGTGAGGAGATGTTTCCGATGCCTGTACCGAACTGTAATGGGCAACATCGTGACTATGATGAGAAAAAAACAGGTATGAGTATTCTGTCGTTTTAGGGTCGCATCTTGTGACGTCATGTCCTGTTTTCGGTTCGCTTACGTGACTGTGTTGCGTTCATATTTCATTTGAACCGCACCAGAGTTCATTTGGAAGTGGACCGAGACCCATCTTTTCAGCGATCCTGGTTCACCTGTTTGGTGTGCACCAGGGTTTGGATTTCAAATCAAACGTATTAACAGAGCAATTGCACCAGGGTTCGTTTTAATCGAACCAAACATGCTAAGTTTGAACGCTGCCATCCGAACCCTGGTATATATCAAACAAGCTGACCAGCACTGAAAAGAAAAATCGCATCTCATAGATCAAGTCACTTTTGTTTAAATTAACTGATGTTTATGTGTGACTTAAACTCACATACACACACTAATATAAGGTGACAGTTCCACTGTACTCATATGTGTGCATCTTAGTGCCCTAATTGTGTCTAAACTATGCATGTTCACTGTCAGATTCTCTGTGCATTTAGACCACATAACATTCTGCCCACAGGAAACCGAGGTGGATGTGGCATCACCACACCATAGCTGAGCCGACTGACATTTAGTGCCCAAAACTCATACCCACGGGGCAGTGGCCCAGACTCAAACACATGCTGATGTATTATTTAGTCCAGGCGAAGTGCTTATTTGCATTCCGACGGATGTATGAGACTACTGATATGTGGCATGTCTAGTGCTCTGGGGAAAAGTCTGCTGATATGTTAAGAGTCCATAGGCCTTCCTTTTCTTTCTGCCTGTCACAGCCTGTCCCGTTCCTGATCATCAGGACTAGTGCCACAGCACAGGCACAAAATAATAAGAAATGCTAGCTGGAGAAATCAAGCAGATGCACTACAATTCATGAAACCCAGAGCTGCTTTATTAAAAGTCAGTACATTTGTTTTTCTTTCCCCTGGAAATGCAGTGAGGGCGTCAGCACCTTGTCAGTGAGTAATAATATGTGATGTTAAGGTGTATTATTATATTTGCTTAAATAACACACAAAAATTGTTTTAAACTGACATGAATGTACTCAAACATGCATTTAATCTGTGATTTTCAAATATTTTCATAGCCACTACCATGCAATTTGAGGCGTTTTCATAACCACGCACTGTCTGTTCTCTTCAGTGACAGCTATATCGTTGGGGTTTTTGTATACCCATTAAAATATTTTTTTCTATTCCAGAGTAGCAGTTTGAATTCACTGCATGCTATACTTTCCTCTGCCCTCGCTTGGCTTTGATAACACACACCCATTCACACACAAATGCACACAAACATCAGTCCTTCTGCTGCCTGTCACTGACCCATGTCACCTAGTCCTCTGTGAGGCTGTCGATATTCTCTCTAAGCTGAGCCACTGGGCTCTGGGACTGATGTAGTTGGGCTGCCAGCACTGCACCTCACGCCCTTTCGTACCCAGCATCTTGCCAGCCAGTCCTGCCTGCCCTAGACCGATAGCACCAGTTCTTTTCTCCCCATATCTGCTCTCAGCTTTTGCAGCAACACCTCCCCTTCACACTCTTCACCATCACTGCCACATTAAACTCTGTGACTGCAAACAGCAATTGCTGTGGTTTAAACTTTTCTCAAGCATACATCCATCTACAGTAGCTTTTACTGCTTCAATTCACACAGATGTATCGGTGTTGAAAAAGGGAAGATATAAATGAAGATGGATGGATGGATCAATGTTTTTTTTTTTTTTTTTTTTTACAAAAACAAGAAAGTCATAATGGTATGGAACAACATTCTATGTGAACTATTTGCTGCTAATGCATCACTGAATCAGTGAGTTGACCTTGAGAACCTAATTAGTGAATGAATAATTCTTTTGAGGTGGTTCTTTTCAATTAACCAGTTGATTCAGTTGATAACGTGAATTGAATTGATTAATTCTGAAGCTCAGATGAATGACCTAGTGGTCACCATGAGCCTATTAACTGTCACTGTATGGCAAAACATATAACAAACTTATGTGAAAATAACTTTTTTCCACATAAATGAGAAAGTAATATTAGTTTGGAACAATATTTTATGTGAAATACAAAGTTCTGGCATGAAACTCTAGATGGTGCTGGCTGATAGGTCCTTAACTCATTGGTAGCGATCACATCATTATCTACATAGGGCAGCTGATTAGCCACTTATATCACTGCAACCAATGAGCTCACTGATCAACATTTAAATACATGCCATTGTTTATTGTTAGCAGTCTGCAACACACTTTCAGAAACCCTCCACATTCCCCAGTTCCACCTGTATAAGATCTGCTACAGGGTTTATTTCATGTATGTTATACACTGCCCGACCAAAGAAAAAAAAAAGTCGCTGTTTGGATTTTAATTGGCAAATACTTTGGATCATTATTACAGTGATTATTATTTTTCTAGCATGTTATATGTTTGGCAACAGTTCTTTTAACTCTAAAAGATGAAATGTGTAGCTTTTCATTTCTTAAACAACCATGTATTAAGATGTATCATGGCCATATTCCAGGATGTCAATGTCAAGATTCATCAAGCTCAAATTGTGAAAGAATTGTTGGGAGGGAGCATGAAGAATCATTTTCATACATGAATTGGCACTGACCTTAACCTCAGTGTAAGTTTTTGGGATGTGCTGGAGTAGACTTTACAGAGTGCTCACCTCTTGCATAGTCAATACAAGATCTTGATGGAACCTCTCGATGGAAATAAATGTTGTGATGTTATTTCCATCAAGAGGTGCATCAATTTTTGGTCAAGATCTTGTATTGACAATGCAAGAGGTGAGCACTCTGTAAAGTCTACTCCAGCACATCCCAAAGACTTTCAATGAAATTAAGGTCTGGACTCAGAGGTGCCAATTCATGTGTGAAAATGATTCTTCATGCTTTCTGAACCATTCTTTCACAATTTTAACCCTGGTGAATCTTGACATTGTCTCACATTGTGAGTCTTCCTACATGGTTGTTTAAGAAATGAAAAGCTTCACACTTCATCTTTAAGGGTTAAAAGAGCCGTTACCAAACATATAACATGCTAGAAAGATAATTATCACTGTAATAATGATCCATTCATAGATTCTTGAGTATTTGCCTATTAAAATCCAAACAGCGACTTTTTTTTTTTGGGGGGGGGGGGGGGGGGGGGGGGGGCTGAGCAGTATATGTGCAGAAGCAGCATGTTTTACAGTACATGCTCACAGCAATGTCTGTGAATGTATAGGCAGTAACAAGTGTTTGTACTTGTTCTGCAGAAACAGCAGCAGCAGCAGCGTAGCAGATCTATTTTGCCAAGACCAAATACATTGCCATATCCATTACCATGCCAATCTCTCCAAGAGCTGTCATGACAGAACTACTCTTTAAGGCTGAATAGTGAAGTTGATGAGCCCTTAAAGTGAGCTATTGACTTCAGAACCACTGCTACCAAATCACTGAATCAGAAAGTTGATTTAGATCAGTGAACGAATCATCCTTTTAAGCCAGTTCTTTTTAATAAACCAGTTGATCTGACTCACAAATCGAACTGAATGATTCATTCACAAACATGACCGATTTTTTTACAGAGTGCAAGTCAAGATTCACTTTCACATACAAAGACAGTTCATATGATCATTACAATGAATTTCTTCAGAATAAATAAACGTGAAGATTCTTCAAAACATCCAAAGTTCTGTTCCACAAAAAAGTAAGTCATACACATTTGGAACAGAATTTGTGTGTGTGTGTGTGAGAACTATTCCTTTAAGGACAAATGATGTAGCCGGTGAGCAGATAGATATGAGCGGGTGGTAGCAGGGGTGCCATTATAACAAGCTGTCCCTCCTCCCACTATATCTGGCATCCCTTTCCTCCTGCTCTGTTGGCAGTGGAGTAATTACCTAAGCCAACTCACTCAGAAGTGAGAGGGCGACCCAGGCAGCACACATAAATTGTAGAGGTGGCAGCAGATTGCCACTGTGCCTTTGAGTGGGCATTGGCAAACTAGAGAGTAGATACAAATGGCAAGCGGCCCCAGCGCCTTCCTACAGCGGAATCGATGAAAGGAGATCAATAGCGCAGGTTCATTTTCAGGTGTATGGAAATACCGATGCGGTAGAACAACATGTCACTGTTTAGCGGAACTGTATACTAACACTATCGGTAATGTGTTTGATTTAAACAACCCTAAAAGTCAGTAATTGGCTCATTTGTTGTTTACTCTTGTTCATTTCGCCGGTTAAACTCTCCATTCCTCCATCCTTAAAGGGCAGTTAGTCTTTCTTATATTTGCTTTCTACTTGAGCTTTTTTCAGCCTCTGTGGTCTTCTAGCCCAGCTCAATGCGTTCATGTTCATTTTCATTTCCCTTTTCATTTTCTTCTCTCAACCTCCCTTTCTGTTTCATTCCTTGGCAAGCTCATTCTCTGCCATCCTCCATATACGTCCCGGTCTTGTTTATATCCTCTGTGTAAATGTCACATAAAAGGGCACCACCAATCCGGCACAACCTCTGGGAAACGTCTGTTTAAATGTACTCAGACTCTATCATATACGCCATCATCAAGGTGTGCAGGTGGCCAATGAAAAACATTCCCTGAGTTTAATGAAATCTGCAGTTTGAAAGGTACACCATGAAAAGTACGGTGATTTAAGCGGTAACCGCGAGCGGTAATGATCCCGTGCCTATGGTCATAAAGTCTCTGACTATGAAATGAATGGCATTTTTCTTCAAATAAACATAATAAATCACTCCATTCCTCACTTTCAATCTGACATATATGTTAGACAGTAAACATGACACTTTTCAAATATCAGCACAGCAAAATGACTTTATGCAGTATGGGAAAAGACACTTAAACATATGCTGCAAATGCTGTTGAAAGTTGTTGAGGAAGCGAGAGAGAGAGAGAGAGCGAGACCGAGAGAGACAGAGTGAAAGAAAGAAGTGTTTTTCATCTTTTAATGCTTTTATACGCTTTTGTATTATTTAATGCTTAAATGATATTGTCAATAAAAAGACATCAATAAAGCAACTGAAAAACTGAACTGATAGAGTGAGAAAAAGAGAGGGAGAGTGAAAGAGCACTTACCGAACAGTTTTATGAGAAATCACAGCTGAGAAGGTCAAAGCTTTTCATTCCATCTTGCTGGAAAGTGACTCTCCCACACACTCAAACTGACTGTGAAGCACAAACTGCTGAAGCAACAGAGAGAGACTTTTAATCTTTCAAGGTTCTCTTTGAGTCAGTAAAGCTAAATACACCTTCAAAACACAAAACACACATTTTCTAACCATAAATGTAACTGACATAACTGATTGATATAATTGATCGTAAATAAAATGCACACCACCTGTAGCTAAAAACCAATAAACACATTACCGATAGTTAACGTTTAGATCAATTTGATGGACATATTGCGATGCAGATCTAACTAGGGAACAAACACAGAAACATTAACATCTTTATCATTTAAAAACTTACAAAGACTGTTATGCAGGTTAAGCCAATAATCAATTACAGAATGTTTAGCATCTGCTGAGTATAAAAACTGATATTGAAAAACAATTAGGCTACAGTACATGGAAATCAATTTTTCCTCTTAATATTTTTTAAAGGGATAGTTCACCCAAAAATGAAAATTCTGTCATCATTTACTCCCCCTCAAGTAGTTCCAAACCTGTATAAATTTCTTTGTTCTGCTGTACACTACTATGGTAGTCATGGTAGGTGGGGGTTGGGTGGGGGGGGAGATCTTCCTTTGTATACAAAGAAATTTATACATGTTTGAAACAACTTGAGGGGGAGTAATGATGACAGAATTTTAATTTTTGCGTGAACTATCCCTTTAACCTCATTTTAATTTTTGTCCTCTGAGGCAAACAATAAGCCAAAAGGCTTTTTGAAAAATTGAATTATTGTAGAATGTACTTTTCTCTTTTCCACAAGCCTTCCAGCTTTACCTACTGCTCAAGAGACTGAAAATCTCTGTCTAGCCTACTAACGATCATAGCCTGCTAGGATCTGCCACCTTTAGTTCTCAGCCAACAACCCTTTGTTCTGATAATAAGATATATTATAATCTCAACAGCAACAGCAGGGCTTTCTCAAAGATTTTTCTCAACAGGAAAGAGGTTGAATAGCTCAGCAGCATGTTGACCATCTACACTTGTTCCTCTCTGCAGAAGATGATGCTGCAAGACAGAAATAGAGGAGAAATATCTTTACAGACATACATGCTTAAAACCCTCTGGTGCTCTTTGGTCATTTTTGAATGAAAAATTGTACTTTTTTTTTTTTTTTTCCCTTTTATAATTTTTTACTTCATCAGAATGGTACGAAACTTGGTAAAGGTTTTGGCACTTACTATGTGAACACACAAAAAATAGTCACACTTGTGCTCCTCACGGTCAAAAATGACTGCACTGGAAATGATTGGGAGATGAATTTCATCTAGTGAAAACTTTTGGTACTTCGGCCAAACAAATCTTACTGGAAGCCCATTTTTTGAGATATCACACTCAAATTTGAAACACAACTTGTTTAGATTTATGTCTTTGATTTTCTTGCAGTTCTATATGTTTTTGAAAATATATATTTCATATTAAAATGGAAAATTTGCATTTTTCATAACAATAAACGTAAAATTCTTACAATTTTTTTCACTTCAGCAATAATTTGCCAAGTGTCCTCTTTAAAAAGAGACCAAAATTAAGTCTGTGCTCTAAAGCATTCAAAATTTATGTTTAAGTTGGAAATTTCATTTTTAGGTCCATGCTCAAAAAGTGAATAAATGGATTATAACTACAGTATAAATATAATTTTCCATTAGGGATACACCGATACTGCTTTTTCTCACTCTGCGTGTTTCACCTATCAACTTGCGAATAGCAGCTATGCTTGAATATTTAATTTGTTTAATATTTTGTTAATTAGATACCTTTACTTAGACATCCTTCTCTGATATCTCCATTGTGCTCTCTGTTTGCTCTGTTGTCACTTTTTCTTTGTCTGGACTCTGCGTGGTATAGTTTTTTGGGATCAGAGCATTTTAATGAGTATGAGTACGAGTACACGAATGTAGTAACAAGGCAAATTAACACAAACTTTTTGATAAAGAAAAAAGGGGCTCAACCATTAAAGGTTTTTTTTTTTGTATAACAGTATATTTGTCTGTTTGCTTGTAATTCAAAGCATTGTGACCTGCTTTAGGTGGAATTTGTAATAGGTGGAATTATTTCCTCTGTTGCCTAGTAACATTTTTTTTTTCTTGCATCTCATATAGTTTCTCCTCTTGTTTTTGCTTTCCCACTATCTGAAAGTACAGAAGAAACACAAGCTTGCCTCATAAATATGTACATTCCTCAATTAGACACATCCAAGGAGTAACAGGAAAACGTTATAGCTTTATATATAACAATTTAAGCCAGTATTCCCATCCAAATAATAATAACCACTCAAGTAAGCAAGAAAAAAAAAAAATCAATTAACATTTAAAATAAATGCTGTCTCAATAGCAATAAAAAGCTTATTTGAGCAGAAAACATTTATTTTGTGTCCAGAGAAGTTTCTTTTTGGTCAGCAGTGTATAACTAAAAAGTTTGACCTTGTGTATTTGTGAAACTGAAAAGTTTCAGAAATGTGATTTTCATGGTTTAGTCCAGATGGTGATTATGATGATGATGAAGCAAAAGGTTTCAAAACAAAAATATTTCAGAAGGTTCAGAAGGTGGACAAGGGACCGGTGAGGTGGTGGAAACCCTTGGGCGAGCAGATGGGAGGAACCAGGGTGGAACAGACGACAGTAGAAGCCAAGAAGAATATGATGGGCAGAACCATGGAGGAGAGAATGATCGGAGGAGCCATGGAGGAGATGACTGTGGAAAGGCCAGTAGAGGAGTAGATGGTGGTAGGATCCAGAGAGGAATGGACGGCTGATGAGATCCCAGAGCAACCTAGGAGACGGCCATGAGGGAAGCGACCCACAACTGCAGTGATAGAGGGAGGAGCCAAGGTGGTCCTTTTAGCCCAACCGACAGCAATGATACCTGGAGATGTGGAGGCCCAGGCGGAGTTCGTGGAAACGAGAGACCTGTGATGTCGAAGGACTGGTAGAACATAGCGGAGTCCTGGGGACGAGTGGAGCAGGTGGGCCGAAGGTGCAGCCAGGGGGCCGAAGGACTGAGGCAATGCCGATGTGAGTTAGAACCGCGGTGGAGCCTGAGCCCGACAGAGCTGTATGGGTTGGAGGAATGGAGCACAGCAGACATCCAAGAAATCTGTGCCGATAGTGTGGCAACGACTGACCAAGGTGGAGCCGGTGGGATGAGGGAGCCGAAGGAACAATGGTCCCAGGTGTAGCTGAGGGGGCGAGGAGACAGGGTGAAGCCGATTGGTTGACAGGCCAAGGTGGAGCAAGGGACTTTTTAACACCAGGGTAATGCTAGGGACTGGAAGCCCCTAGGTGGACCAAGGTTGCATGGCAGGGCTGATGGTGAAGCTTTGGGGCTGAAGAGAGTCAGTGGTGGTGGAGCTGAGGGAATGGCTGGCTTTGGTGGAGCATGCAGAAGAGGAAAACTGGGTGTGGAAGCAGGCTCTGTGATGGACAGGGATGCAGAACCTGATTTCACCAAGTGCAACATGTTGAGGGAAAAGTTTACAATTTATGTCAAGTTTAGGCTTACAACCAGGGTTAAGTGCTTCTACACAATTCTTATTCACCTATCATTTCCCTCTGATTTTAGAGACAAGTTATGGGTAAGGTTAGGCTTAGGGATTGTTATATGCTTATGACTAAACTTTCAGACAGAAATGTTGTTCCAGGATCAACAAAATATGTTGACCCAGGAATGC
Organism: Megalobrama amblycephala; assembly: GCF_018812025.1. Classification (NCBI taxonomy): domain Eukaryota; kingdom Metazoa; phylum Chordata; class Actinopteri; order Cypriniformes; family Xenocyprididae; genus Megalobrama; species Megalobrama amblycephala. The sequence goes on along the minus strand of NC_063066.1, from coordinate 12,863,351 downwards.
ACATAACTTGGCAGGATGTGGGGACAGGGATGGTGGTGACAGGGATGTACTCGGCCAGTGTCCATCAGGAGTTTCCTCGCAGCATGACCAGCCGGCTATTGTTGTCAAGTCTGATCCAAAACCCCTCCTTGAGCGTGATGTCGTCGCAATGTGTGAGGAGGCTGACGCCGATAAATTCCTTCAAATACTTCTCCAGTAGATTAAAGATAAAAATCACAGCCCTGTTGGGCTTGAGCATGCTCGCTGTGGGAGCTACAGTAATGGAGGCAATCTTCTTTATCTTCACTTTTCGAGTCTGGTATTCTGTCATGGTTTAGTCCAGATGATGAAGTAAAACATTTCAAAACAAAAGTATTTATTAAATAAAAAAAATCAAGTAATTCCCAGTTGAGGAGCAGGCAAATGGCAACGTAATAGCATGTATCAATGACAAATACTGGACAGCTCAACTGAGAACAAAGAGAATCTTAAATACACAGTGATGATGACTAAATAATGAATATGTGTGATGATTGAATGAATGTCCATGACAACTAATGACTGGTGGGAAACTAGAAGAAAGGAAATAGGTAACTGAAAAGAGCCAAACTAAAAGATCATGAAAATGAAACTAAACACACAGATTGAGACACAAATCCACAGTCTTGCATGTCAGGCATCCTGTCAGTTCTCCATTTACGGGGGAAGGTTTATCCCATTTTTAGTGGTGCTTTCAGTCCAAGCAACTGCACAGTCATCTGGAAATTAAGGCTACCTATTGAGAGCCAAATCCAATTAGATATTTGAGGCAAGATGTCTGACCTTCTTTCACGTCTCTTCCAAGCTCCTTTCATCAGCTTGGCAGATATAACCCCTTCCTCTTCCCCAGAGCAATTTCAAACTACATTTAATAGAACAATAACTTCCCTTATATGTAATAACTCCCTTTTATTTTCTTACCAGCGAATATGCTGAGCCAGTCTACTTCCATCTATAAAGTGAATGTAATAGCCTTGTCTTTGAATAAATAATGCAATAAAACATCCATTATATTTTTAACAACCTGAATGCAGCAAGCAAACATTCTCTTTCTTCTCGGGCTTGACCCCTCTATTTGCTTTTGCACAATTTTCAAGAAACTGGAAATAATGCATGATGATTGTGCGCTTGATATAAATCATGTGCTTTATATACATATTCAATATACAAATGTTCTATACAGCTACTAAAACGATTAACCAAGCAACCTATATTTATGATAATAAAGCATTTTGCCATCTCTATCATGTGTTTGTGACAGCAAGTAATTTTTAAGACAGAAAATAGACACATATTGCAAAAGAAACGTGTGTGGGAGGATCATCTGTGCGTATATGCTCTTCACACTTAAAAACAAAGTAAAGTTTGTTACTGGATAAATCCAGCCATAGACTAAAGGGAGAGTCTGATGCTTTAGGACAAAGCAAACTCCATGACTCCTGGGTCTACTGCCTACAGTGTATGTGCCTGCACCTCATGTTTCATTGATCGCCCTCATCTGTTTCTGTTGCCTCCAAATGCATAAAGGGACCACCTCAACATTCTTCAGACGCTTCCATTCCTAAATGTACTGTGGGCTTTCCCACGATGGATGGAATCTTTGTTTTGTGTTGTGGAGCTTATAACCACCTCAAAGGCATTTTAATATGGGGGTGGCTTGTCTGTGAGGATCATCTCTAGAGCAGATGCATGGCCTTGGGCTGGTTGCTCTGGCATGCTCCCTTGTTGTCCCACTGTGGATGGGACTAGCTTGGGATCAGGTCCAGTGCTGGCTGAAAGGCCTGTATTGATCATGGAGGCCTTAGAGAGAAGGTCATATCCCTGCCCGGAGGGCAAGTCTGCACTCTGTACAGCCCAAATTCTACTTCTTAAGGGTTATTGAAGCCCTATGGAATGTCATCTGGCTTCACTTTCTGTCTCGCTTTACATTTTTACTTCTGCAATGCACTGTAGTTCCATTCTTCTGGATGTTTGATTGCTTGAGTGCCAAGTGTACAAAAAAAAATCCCCTTTGGTGCAAATGGAGGTGCACTCACAAGTTCAAGAGAACTTCCTCAGTATACACTACTGTTCACAAATGTACTTTTATTTAGCAAGAATGCATTAAATTGTTCAAAGCTAACAGTGAAGATATTTATAATGTTAGAAAAAAAAGAAAAGGAAAAAAAAATCCACAACAAATATTAACTCTGTTGTTTTCAACTTTGATCAAATGTTTCTTGATGAAAAGTTTCTTGGAATAAAATAAATTTTAAAATATATTCAAATAAAAAACAGTTGTTTTAAATTGTAATAATATATTACTGTTATTACTGTATTTTTAATGAAACATTAAAAATCTTATCAACCCCCCAACTTTTGAACAGTAGTGTATGTAAATTCATGACAGACTCGGAGCTTGAGGGGATTTTATTTATTTAATAAGATCTGTTGATGGCGATTCTGAGAACTGAAATAAAAAGACTCCAGATCTGTCTTTGTGTTCAAGATTCTGTCAGTCTTGTGTGTCTTTGCCACATCATTCAATCTTGAACATAGCTCCTTTTTGAGTCAAGTCAATAGCGATAACTATGTTCCCCCAAAAGACGTATTCACCAAGCACTGTATTCAGAAGCCAAGCAATGAATTGACACATGGCTTCTCTCTCAAACATCTAGCAGTCTCATCAATGCTTTTTGATGTTTTGATGTCTGCCAATTCAGTTTTAAGAAATCAATGCTATCCATTTTACTCAAAGATCCCAGAACAAACATTTAGCAGCCTCTTGTGGCCCCCTGCCATCCCCCCCTTTGCATCAGACCTATAGGGAAAGGAAACACTCCGGCATGGCATCGTTTTCTGAAAAGATCTGTTTTCTAAAGTGGAGGGCAAGTGTGCCGCTTCTCATTCACTGAAGAAAACACACTACATAAAGCAGACAGATTGAATCTTGTCATGTATTATTGACATTTTGAGCTTCTTTATTCTCAGCTATTCACATTGAAATCATATCATTCTCCACAATGCTTTTTTGAATGTATGAAAGTGCACAAAATAGTTTAAGTTGGCTCAAGCTATAGAATCAGTGTTGTTCTGAACTAGTGACTGACTCTATAGAAAAATATTGATTAGTCTATGCAGTCAAAGATTTACTTTTAATTTTATGGTGAATTAAAGGGTTAGTTCACCCAAAAATGAAAATTATGTAATTTATTACTCACCCTCATGTCATTCCACACCCATAAGACCTTTGTTCATCTTCGGAACACAAATGAAGATATTTTTGATCAAATCCGATGGCTCAGTGAAGGCTGCATTGCCAGCAAGATCATTTCCCTTGAGTAATTAATGACTGAATTTTCATTTTTGGGTGAACTAACTCTTTAATAGAAGTTTGAAAGCTGAAAGCTGTGATCCTTCAGAAATCATTCTAATATACTGATTTGGCACTCAAGAAACATTTCTAAATATTATCAATGATACACAAAGATGTGTTGCTTTATATTTTTTCTTTTTTTTCGGAAACCATGATACATTTTTTCATGATTCTTTGACTCTTTGATTCTTTTTATTCTTTGAGTGTTAAACTCTTTATCATCACTTTTGATAAATTTGATTAATCCTTTCTGAACAAGGTAATAAATTGTTAAAAAAAAAAAAAACAAAAAAAAACAACCAAACTTACTTTAGCCAACATATTTTAAATGATCTGTTTTGATGCTGGGTTTTCATATCTGAAAATCCATCAGGCTATGCATGCTGTGGTCGTTGGAGCCTCTATTGTCCTACCATACTGTGTCTATCGCTGACAATAAAATAATAAACATTGTCTGAAACCTTACTCATTGACTCGCTCTCTTTCACACATACCATCCTGGTGATTCATTTATTCAGCGCTTCTCTCATTTTATCCCTCGTTCCCTATGGCGAGAGTCTCAAATGTGAGTCATTGCGGCCTGCCAGCTTATTGTATCTGTCAGTGAGGACTCTGAAGTGACAATTAAGCCTCCTGAAATAGCTTCAGCTCACTCTGTGGTTATGAATTGGGCATACATTTAAGCTCACCTACTGCAGGGATCAAAGTCACATATTGATTTGAATTTGTTGGATAATAATAGGCAATGCATTTGAGGCTAATGCCTGTATGTATCTCTTTTTCTTGCTTTTTTAAGTTTTCAAAATAGATGCTTTCCGCAGTCCAAGGCTATTGGCAAGAGTTACATTAACAATGTTAAAATCTGATTAATTATACTGCTGATCGACAGTTCAAAAAACAATAAGTTAATATAGAGAATGTGAAGCTATGTCACGTATTGCATGCTGGGCCTGTGCCGCCATTATGGGAGGATGACCCTCGGTTACTTACACTGAAGTAAGTAGTGTTTTGTTTTTGCCTTGAAATTAAATATTCACATTCTTGATGGCGGATAAACAAAGCAGTTACCCAGAACTCAACACGGCGTGACGTCAGCTTCACATTCTCTATTGGGTAACTTACATTTTAGACACTATTGTCCTTTACTTGGTGGAGATACCAACCTGATAACATTTCCCTGATAACATTTCAGCAATCATGACCAGCTAATGCCATTTCACTAATTAAGTCCTAGTCAGGTGAAATCTCTCTCATTCTGATTGGATTATAAGATCTTACTGATTGCTAAAAGGAGGGAAGAATTGCTTCCAATCATTGTGTTCTTGCATTAGCGATAGCTACCTTCAAAGAAAGACATGCAGCCATCATCGTTTTACATCAATGGCCTCAAATGCAAGGAAATTGCTGCAAAGAATATTGCCCCTGAAATAACCTTTTACCTGATCATCAAGAACATCAAAGAGAGAGGTTCATTGGCTTCAGGACATCACAGAGTGTCCACCAAGTGCCAGGACTATCTCCTTCCATAGTCGGCTACAAAATCGTGTCACTGCCAGTGCAGAGCTTGCTCAATATCGGCAGCAGGTGGGTACGAGTGCATCTGCAAGCACAATGAGGTGAAGACATTTGGACAATGGCCTGGTGTCAAAAAGGGAGGCAAAGAAGCCACTTATCTACAAGAAAACCTCAAGGACAGACTAAAATTCTGCAGGGAGTAAAAGGATTGGACAGCAGAAGACTGGTACATAGTTGCTTTATCTGATGAAGCCCCCTTCCGACGGTTTGGTCTGGAGAAGAAAAGGTGAACGCTACCATGAGTCCTCTGTCATGCCAACAGAGAAGCATCCTGAGACCATCCATGTGTGGAGTTGCTTTTTTATCCAAGGGAGTGGGCTTTCTCACAATTCTGCCCAAAAACATTGACAGGGAAAAAAAAGAATGGTACCAAAAACATCCTGCAATGGCAACTTCTACCAATGACTCAACAGCAATTTGGTGAAGATCTGTGCATTTTCCAGCATAATGGATCACCATGTCACAAGGAAGGAGTGATAATGAAGTGGCTCGAAGATTATTACATTGAAATTTTGGATCTGTGGTCAGGCAAATCCCTGGATTTTATTCCCATATCCTGTGGTCAATCCTCAAAAGGCAAGTGGACATGCAGAAGTCCACAAATTGTGATAGAAACCAAGCACTAATAAGGCAAGAATTAATCACCATCAGTTAAGATTTTGCATAAAGGCTGATATCCAGCATGCCAGAGCAAATTTCAGATGTTATGAAGAAGGGTCATCACTGTAAATACTGACTCTTTGCATATATTTAATGTTTTTACCAATAAAACCTTTAAAACATATGAACTTATTGTTGTTTTACAGTATACCACAGAAAGATTTTTAAATACTGAAGCAGCAAACTTTGTGAAACAAAAAAATGTATCACTGCCAATACATTTGGCCATAGCTGCACAATCCATTGTTTGTAACAAAACTTGCATGTATTCAAGAATTCGTATGTCAGTGATGAAGCAGTTCTTTATTGTGTATGCAGCTTGTGAAATATCAAAATATGGGAACAATTTTGGATGGAGAGTCTGTCCCCCAGTATTTATAAAAGGCAAGAAACAATACTGCATTTAACCATTTGAATGGTTGAGGTTTGAAGGAAGCAAACAGGTTTAAAGGCACATTCACACAAAGGACGATAACTGTACGCTTTCCAAAAAAAAAAGAAAAGAAAGGTATAACACTGTCACTGGGGCGGTATCCTAAGGTACAAAAGCAAAAAAGGTACTAATCTGTTCTTTTAAAGTACTAAAATGTACCTTTAAGGTACTAATGTGTACCATTTAGGGGTAAGTAAGGTATAAATATGTACCTTTTCACTTTTGTACCTTAGGGTACCTCCCCAATTACAGCACTTACAGCACCCAATTACAGCACCAAAGATATTATTTTAAAAATCATTCTAAATGTAAAAGAATAGCAGAGTCTACAACACAACTATAATGATGATGGCACAGAGAAATACAGTAATATCGGTTGGAATCACTTTTTGTGAACACACAAACACATACAATGACATAGTCAACGTGTAAAATAACAACTACAAAAAAGATCTTTTCAGATTTATAACACAAGCTAGATTAAACCTCAAGGCTTTGGGACGCTTGGCAAATCTTAACACTGGGTTGCTATTGGTGGAAATATATTTCAGCTGTTGCATTTCCTCCTGTGATTGGGTGAACATTAGGGCCTCAGGTAAAATCAAAGATTTAGGTCGGCTGTGGGCTGCTTGCCTGTTTGTGTGGTATTCATATACAGGATTTTGGTGCCGTAGGCAAATTCTTACTTCTGCTGTTTGACTCTGACTTGCCTGGTATCCCACCTCCACCCCCTCGTCAAGGCAGGCCATTGTGTTGCCTATTTCCTTTCTTTTTTACCCTCCTTTCTCTCTCTTCCACTCTCTTGAGGCTTATAGCTCACATATCCCTGGGAATCCCAAATTTCTCATTTATTCATGTGCCAGCCCACTCTCTCTTTCTCCTTCCATTGCTTTTTTCATCTTTTTTCCTCTTTGCTCCCACACATATTTCACTTTCTCCTTCTCACTCTCTTTTTGTAGCCTCGTTGCAAAATTACAGTCTGTTATTGATGACTAAAGCACAGTTTTAAAGCCAATGTTCCCCTTGGGTCACCCTCCTCTAGTTAAATCTATCAATCACTTACACACACACACAAACCGACAGTACGACTTGCCAGAAGCAGAAGTTTTGAAGCGAACGAACGGCTGCGTTCAACTTGCAAACCACAAACCTCGGTGGAAGAAACACCTATGAGTGCGCAAAAGAACAAAGTAATGATTAAAAGAAAGCCAGGAACTCGAAGAAAACGAGAGACACCTCAAACCCTCACACAGCCTGCGGCTCATGTACTTACAACAATCTCTAACAGCTCAAATCTCTGCCAACGCTTTCCAATTGCCTGTCCTCATGAACTCATTTCGCAAACAGCAAAGACAATCGCTCATGTTTTTCCTTTCCCTCTCGACTTCTCTTTGTTGGAGGGACCCTGCTGAAATGAGATTACTGTGGTTGGTGTTGGTGGATTTTGCCTACAGGGGGCTGGGGTTTGTGAGAGGAGAAGATATGAGGAAAAAGACTGAGACTCTGAGGGACAGCGAGCACAATCGCCTCCCTGTGCCGCGTAGCACCGATTGGACACGGCCCTTTGTAAGTGGGCAGAAATGACGACTCGTAGAGAATCCGGTATTATTACACTTTTACAATCAAGCAGCCCGACTTGCCGCAAATGGCTTCGACACAACATCAAGATGTCTTCATTTGCCTCCAGTCCCTGAAACCAATCCAGAGACACTCCATAGCACCTTCATAAATAAGCAAAAGCACAAATAACACAGATAACATGAATTATTCAATGTTCTACTGGCGAAACAGAGAGGCAACCTAACAGACTTTGACAGAGGACTCAAGATACACAAGTGGGTGGGGGGAAGTAATAAAGATTCAAATAACCTTGCTTAGGCTACAATCAGCTCAGCTAAGCCAAAAGATGTTGTGTTTTTTACCGAGTACTGACACGTACTGTATGAGACTTTAAATTAGTGCCGTGCAGCACCCTGAATTTTTAACAGGCTGCATGCGTGTATAGCGCGTAAGGCCGTGCATCGATCCGCTCAGGCCGCAGTAGTCTCCCTCAGCACTTTTAAATCACTTAGCATCGCTCCGTCCCATTATGACTATCCCTGTATGTGCAATTCACAAAGGATATGTCAAAGAAGTCTGATGCAAACCCTCCAGTGGCTCGGTAGCCTCCCGGAGGTGCTCACGTTATGATTTACAGTCTGCTTAACAAAGGCAAACTCTTGGCTTTCAGGCTCCCGCATGTGATGATGTAATGAGGGTGACGCAGAGATAGATGGTCAAGCTAAATGGGTCCTGTCTGAAAATCAAATGATCTCATGTCTGAATGATGGGGTGGTCTCCTCCTCAGTGGTTATCAAGAGTGTGGCTCCGTTGGAAGTAAAATCTCAGACACAGACCATCGCTCTTCAGGATTCATTGAATGTGAACAATTACCGTTGAGTAAAGAAAGCAAAAATTAATTGATCACCTTTTGATAGTTTGGATAACCTTCCAGCCTAAAACATCAGACAGACACAATTATCCTCTTTTTGTAGTTGATCCTGAATACTGTAACAAGTTTGAACACATTTTTGAATTGGATATACATTGAAACTTAGAATACAGACATATAGACAGAATAGAATTTCAGTTTTAGAAATGTAAAATCTGGTCCCACTTTATATTAAGTGGCCTTAACTACTATGTACTTACATTTAAATTAATCATTTGATACAATGCACTTATTGTGTACATACATGTTTTTACATTGTACTTATATTTTAAAAAACCTACATGTAATTACATCTGTAATTAATTTCTGTAATTTCATTTATAATTACACTGTTGACCCATCCCTTACACCTTACCCCTACCCTTAAACCTACCCATACCACCAAACCTAATACAACCTGTCCCTAACCTTACCCGTATCCCACCTCAATAGCAGCAAAAGTGTTTTGAAATTCAATATGAACCCAATAAGTACATTGTACTTATTTTTTGATGTAAGTACATATTAGTTAAGGCCACTTAATATAAAGTGGGACCTAAAATCTTAATGTGTCTACAATTGAATTCTACATTCAATTAACCTAAAAGCATATGTTAATACAAAGTCGTTAATATGTACAATGCTTATGTTTTACACTATTAGTTGTCAATGCATTAAAAATGAAATATTCAGCATCTATGAAAAAACACTTTACGTACAAAGACCTCAGATTAATGAGATCATGTTGTTCAGCCCCATTTGTCATCTCAACATGATTTCTTGTCTCTCTATTGTCCTTTCATGGTAAAAATCTGCAAATGTTTCTTCTATGTGCTAACAAGCTGCATGGATGCTGTTTTGGGTTCCCAGCATTTACTGGGGCATGACTAATTATGGTGGCATTGTTTGACCATTTGCCATTTTTATTTACACTGCTGCTGATTTTGCTGTCACGTTTAGTAACTTGATGTCTTGCAATGTCAGGGTGAGTTTGTTCCTCTCCTCAAAGTAATCTGTTGTTACCCATGTCATCTTTCAGGCAGCAATTGCTGAGGTCTGCATGTGGCATTTGTGTGTTTCATCTCATTCTACACGTGTGTATAAGATATGAGTGTTCATGTGATGGTAGTTTAAAACACTTTGCTCTCCATGAAAATGTCTTACAAGAACACATTTGATGAATCACATAATATTTCAAACAATTTAAAGAGACAAATGCATACTTTAATTTTTAAACTTGCCATTTTAAGTTCATTCAGATGTTTTTTTTAACATAATACATTAATCTCCAGAAAGCAGTGCAAACTGTTGCCTTCATCGTTTTAAAGCTCTACAGTTTTTTACATTTCAGTGCTTGCCTTAATAAAAGCCGATTGAAGTGACAGTTAGTGAAGTATTTATGATTGCAGCGATCCCACTGGTGTCAATTACTGACCAAAGGCAAAAGTTAACAAAATCTCAAAACAAAAGAGGCCAATTACAGTTTATCACACATATTTCAGCCAATTTGCATTAGAAGGGAGATGGGTATAATATGACCCGAGAGGGAGAGAATCATAAGCAAGCATGCAAAATAACAAGAAAGCAAACATTAAGAAGAAAGTGAACAATGTTGGATACCTTGCTTAATTAGTTGCACATGGATCTTACAAATGCATGTTTATATAATACCATTATAAGGAGAATGTCAGTGGATGAGTTTATGCAATTCATTAGTTCATCCTCATACGAGTCTTATTTAGTGTTACAAGTGTTAAAATTAGATTAGTACTTGTATTTTTCAGATGTATAATCTTATAGCAAGTATACTGTAAAGCCATTAATAAGGTCTTTTGTAATTGCTAATATTAACAAAATACTTCATAAAAGTTAATAATACTGTCATCATGAAATGGAAATTGCGTCTTTTCTTGCTTATTGTGACGTATAGCCGAGTGAAACGGCTTCTTGAACAAGAAAAAAATGTAGGGTGGGACTTGATTTTGTCTATCGGAAATCGATTGGATGGTTGTGGTTTGCTATTGCTGTCATGTCATGTGAGTGACAGGTTGTCCCACCCTCAGTAAACATCATCAATGACAAGATAATGCTGCAAGGAGGGGAAGTTATTTTGATAAAAGATTATGAGGGCACATGATTTTTTAAAAAAAAATGATGTGCACAGAGTATAATAAATACTGCAATATTCCATTAAAATATTAATTTTCCATTTTTATTTCATGGTGACTTTAAGCTTGTTATTTAATTTAGTGTAAAATATATTATGTAATTTTTCAAAAAAGCATTAGACAAGCTTACAACAAGTTTACCTGCAGTACAACACGTTATCTCATTATCAATACCTTCATATTTACCTTTGCATTTGCCTTCATTTAATAAATCAAGCTGTCAGAAAGGAAATAAGTGACTACATTTGATCGGCTAAAATTAGAACTATTGACTTCGTGCTTGCGAGTTTGTGCTTTTTCCATTTGTCATGTCACTTCTCCGAGAACATTGCCAGAGGCGAGGATGACATGGTCCCCCCTTGCTCACAGATGGGTAATTGTAAGTGGGGGAACTATGGAATGATGGGTAGAAATCAATAACACTAAAAGACTTGTTCAGGCGAGAGATGTGAGATGATACCATGATACCAAAAAAGTCTCCTTTCAAGAGCACTCTCGAGACGTTCTTCTGCTTCGGCTCCTTCAGTGATGAGAAAGAAGAATGTCACTGACCCAGAGTCCTCCAGCCTCCTCCGGAAGAACACGTTGTGTTTTATGCATTCAGCTCAGCATGACAATATTTCCACCATAATATGAGACCATTAAACCAAAATGCTGCTTTTTGAGCGTGCCCTCGCACAACATTACCATTTAAATGCAGTATCTTTTATAATTCTTGCTTCAAAGGGAAAGTCTTGTTTGACATCTAGCACACAGGCCATTTACTCACCCATTGTACCTTTCTGCCAGCATATAGCCATGTGTCTGCTGCCCTCAGTAACATCCGCTTTCTTCGCAAGCACATTAGAATGGATGTGTTTTCACTAATGGCCCACTCTACACCTCGCCCCCACAATGTGGAGAAATGCATTAAAGCTACACCAATTCAACTTACATATTGATGCCAACTGTGGGCCACATGCTTTTCCCTTTCATCCACCCCCTTCCATCAACTCTCTCTTCAATGATGAGTGTCATCCAGTTAGACTGGCAATTAGAAAAGGAAAAGGTACATGTGCATTTGTTCTGAGAGGAATTTGATTAAAAAGTGTTGGGTGCCTGGGATTAATGTACTGTTCTCATGGTATTATTATATTGTATTGTTCCACCTCACAATGTGTGTGTATATACCAGGAGAAAATAGAAACAAAACAAAGGAACAAAGCTGCCCAGGGGAGTTTGCGCTGGCGTTTTAAACTTTTACACGAGCTGCAATAAAGGTGAAATTCAATAAAAAGTGTAAATGATGAAGTGATGTAAACTGCATGTTCTGTTGTAAGTTGCCGTACTTTTTAGATCTCTTCACCAACACTAGAGCACTGCATTTTAAACGGCTGAACTATTTGCTACTTGATTTGCAAGGGCTGATTTGCACATTTAACTGGATGATGCTTTTGGTTTAATTGTGAAGCTGCCAAAGTGGCACCAGTGTGGTGATTTATAAAGGTTTTGAAAATGTATAATGGCTCATTAAGAAGACCATTAGCATTCTGGTTGAAGCAAAAACGGAAGAAATAAATCGAATTTTAAATCTCAAAGAATGCTTCAAATGTAAATGTCAAGTTAAACCTACACAACTGTACATTGCCGCAAATTTGAAATCTTAATGAATGTATCTTGTCAAGGTACACCTATACAATGCTGCAGAGAAAGAACTAAAAGTTGCACTGCATGCTTGTGATGCCATTCTTTCAACTACATTATGGCATGTGGAGGATGCTATAGGCAGTGGATCATTTATAGCCTTTTCTCACAGCAGCTGGAATAATTAAACTTATCATTTTTATGGCGCATTGTAATCTAGAAAGGTCCAAACGACAGTCATCAGTGACAAATGGAGATTCACCCATAGTCAAAATCAAAAGGCTTCGGACTGCAGAGTGGCTACTGAAATTGAGAACTATAGGTAACACTAATACACATTAAAGGCATGTAGTCACGCAATGCTGATATTGTTAACAAAGTATAACAATAATATTGCCAGAGCTAAGCGATCGCTAGATTTAATCACCATTGGTAGCGCGATTTAAGAGGCAAAAGAGGCAAAACTTACAGACTGCAGCTTTAAAATAAAATATTTATTTAGAATAAGGAAAAAAAAATTTGTCATTTGACTACAAAATTAGAAAGAAAAAAATATATATTCAATGGCTACACCACTTGACATATATTATTTATTATTTTTTTTTTTTTTTTTTTTTTTTGCACTTGTAAGTTGCTCCATACATATCTGTGAACGCATCACGTAAACTACATCTCGATTTTCTTTGGGCACATACACATACAACATTTTTTACAAGATATACATACAAGCTTTTACAAAAACATACAGGATTTTGTCAAACATTTACAGACTATGGGGATTTGCATGTGTTTCTACATCACAGATGGCTGTGAAACCTTAAATCAACTTGTGAAAGCCACACAGTATCAGAGTGACGTCCCCTTATCCTTTGCATTACTCTTGGCGAAATGAGGACTGTCATGTACTCAGGGCAATGTCATAAGTACTGAACCAAGGCATTGATGACATGCCCATTATTGTTGTTGGCAACACGTATTTATATAAAGCCTTTAGTGTCTTTTTGCACCAGGGGTGAAAATTAATGAAAGCCTCACTTTGCGAATCAGGGCAGAAACAAATTTACACTTAGCAAAGTTCAATTTGTTGCACGACAAAAGAGGTTGCTGTGGTAAACCATTATCATAGATTATTATGCAGAATGTATCTTCCAGGGGTTTATGATCCATGCAAATGGAGGCATCAGCATATCGTTGCATATTTCTGTGCCTAATGGATGCCTACACATCTATGCGATAATAATGATTATAATGCAAAATTTTCCCCCTCCCTCTCAGCTAAGCCAACCTTTGGCACCTTGCATATTAACCCAGTGCGAGTCAGACTGGACAGACCCAAAAGCAGAGAGATTTCTCTATGTGTGGAAGTGTGTTAAAATAGAGCGAGAGGTCAGGGATAGCTGTAGAAGGGATGGATAGGGGTGCAAATGGTGGTCCAGAATTTGCATGTGGTGATATTTTACGAGTGAGAGGAGGATCACTGACACAACAAATGCTAGTGAACTGTCTGCAATCATAGAAGAGTTATTTACAGAAACAGAAAGACAAATTATTGTATCAATTATTTCATGGCCTGTACTGTAACTATCTCAGCTCAAATAAAGACTGAGTATGTGTCAGTAATTAGCAAAAATGTGCTAAAAACTTAACGCACTAGAAAAGGTCAAGTCATTTGGGAGGACTTATAATTAGATTTGTTTCTTCTTGCTGAACAAACATGCGTTCTTTTGAGAAATAACACCAGAAAGGTTAATTACACTGTCATCATCATAGCAAATGAATATGTTTTTTATATATCATCTATTTTTATATTTGTATAGATATTATGAATGTTTGTTTAGATTCAAATATTGTGTTACCATTACTTAATGCTATCAACAGTGACTGGCAGATGGGAGCAGAATGTTTGGAACATACTTAAATTAACGCTTTAATTTAACTTCAAAAAGAAAAAGTTAAACTGACTTAAAATGAACGGCTGTTTTTCAATTACCTTAAAACGTGTGTATTCCAGTATAGGAACATCTGTGCTCCAGGTATTCACAGCTATGTCGATATTCAGCCGCATGACTGTGAGTGCGAACATTGCTTTTATACAAAAGTTCAATAAACAAGATGTCAATATTGAATAACTTACATTTAAATACAGTGTTGTCAGTTACTTTGTTTATTTTTTCTTTGCAAATAAAAATATATTCAAACAAAGATAGCTCAGAATTTATTCTTGGGTGACTTTGAGCAACATACAGTAGCCTAGTGGTGTTTCGTTCCTAAATTAATCAGTCTTTTTGAACAAATGGCTTATAGTTCACCCAAAAATGGTCATCATTTACTCACCCTGAAGTAGTTCCAAACCTGTATGAGTTTCTTTGTTCTGCTGAACACAAAGGAAGATATTTGGAAGAATGTCAGTAACCAAAAAGATCTCGCTCCCCATTGACTACCATAGTGTTTAATTTTTATGGGGGGGGGGGGGGACTACTTCCAAACTACAGGTTTGGAACTACTTCAGGGTGAGTAAATGATGACAAAATTTTAATTTTTGGGTGAACTATCCCTTTAAGACCCCAAAATCAACAGACAAGCAGACTGAATTAAAGGTACAGTAAGTGATTTCTGAGAACATGCCCCTACCCAAAAGGATCACACCCCTATCTTGATAGCTCCGCCCCAAAATTCACAAACATTTTATTCGGCACAGGCAAACCCCCCCCCCCCCCCCCCCAACACACACACACACACACACAGACAAGTGGACACGCCCCTTACTGCTGATTGGCTACAAGTATGTTTTGATGCTCGTTCCAATCCCAAATGTGTTTTGGGGCCACTGTATATACCGACATGATGAGGCTTATTTTTATTATTATTACGATTAAATTGCTACTATAATATAGCATTGATCAAATGTCATCTCAAAGCCTTCTGATAACAGACTCAGAACTACCTGCTGTAAAAATGTATCAGCAGAACAGAGGGTGGGGGCACAGGAAGTTTTTTCTCCCCCTTCATGAGCACAGAAACATATCAGTCATTTAAATGAATGATCTCCCTCACGGTGCACAGACAGCCAGGACCCAGCGGGAGACCCTAATGTGCCTGATTGAAAATGAACAGAGCAGGAAGCTCGCTACAGTGCAGAATCATAATACAATTAGCCAGGGAAGATTGCCACATTAGTCTTCCTGCCGTCATAGAGCACAAAAAAGAAGGCCCTCTTTGTTTCTCTCGCTCTTCCTCCTTTATTGTTCACATACAAGAGTCATTATTGCAGTTGGACAAGAGAACAAAAATATTTAAAGGAAAAGTCAGAGTGCACAGGTTTCACCTAAGGACAGTGTTCAGAATAATGGTATGCATTTGTGTGTGCATTAAAACATGGCTGTGTGCCTCCGAGTTATTTGTCATTTCAGTATTTCTTTGTGCCTGAAATGAAAAGCCTATTTCACTATTAATGAGATCAAATTTGGCTTGTGAAACACAGCAAAGCGGTAGCAGGGGACTTTGAGGAGTTTTAAATCTCGTTTCTTCCTCTGAGACTGAGACATAAAAGATAGACTGCTGATAATCATTATTCAACCTGCTGGCAGAAGCAATAAAATTTGTTTCTCTTTTCACTTTTTTTTTTTTTTTTTTAAATTCATCCCTTCATTTTTTCTTTTCACTCTGAGATTTCAGTCCTTATCGGTTCAGGGGTTTTGGCTGCGAGCCAAGTATGGGAATCTTATTAACTCAGCTGGTTATCATGGAGAAAAATCAGAATTCTCTTTGTCATTGAATGACACATGTTGAATTGTCCTAAGTGAAGAAAAAGATTTTAAAAATGATTGCGGTAAAGTACTTCAGGGTTTTGATGCTTTCAGGGCTGTCTTTAAGTTAGACCTTTTCAAGCAAGACACTTTACAGCGGTGCAAGGGTGTTGTGTTAGATCTTTTTGTGTTACAGAAGCATGATGGGTGTAAAAAAATTCAACATTAGCAACGGATGTGACTGAAAACAAATGACAGCAGTTTTACCTTAAACACCTGGAATTCTTTAAAACTTTCACAGGAGTGTTCTACCCTGATAAGAGAGCAAATAGTAGGAGAAAAGAGCAGCATAGAGTAGCTTCCTCCTGTTCACAAACCACCCACAACTCCTCTGCAGCTCCCTCTTTTGGTTTATACGAGAGTCTGGTGCTTGCTAACAACTCACTGTCAGCATGTTATACCCATATGATAAGCCTCTGCAATGATTGTGGTAGTTTAAGTGTTAAACAGCCCTGGAATATCCACTTATCACTTCACCCCAATAAAAAAAAAAAAAAAAAAAAAAAAAAGATGAATTTATTCAACATGTTCAAACATATTAAACTTTGTGAAATCTTCTGCTTCTTCAGTTTCTATTTCATTCAGAATGGGTCAAAAAAAAAGAAAAAAGAAAAAAAAGAAAGAAAAAAAAGCCTATAATAAAATGTATTAAATATTGACAAATGACATTCACTCCAATTAATATACTGTATGAAGTGGAAAATGTTCAAACTGCTTTTCAAACATATCTATTAAATTGCCACCACACCCTCAATGAGGATCTATATAGTAACCTAGGGTTCTTTACCAGTAGTTGGAGATGTCACTTTGTAAAGAAACTATGTGTCTAAAGACTGAACACGTAATACGCATGTGTATGATGTCATCATTTTCAATACACAAAGATGAGTACTGTATTATTCTTAAAAACATGCACTTTTTTTAAAACCCATTTTAAAAAGATTTCGGACGTCGTTATCATGTAAAAAAAAAATTGCAAAAAGGCATGAAAACTCTTTGGTATTTAGTTAAAAATGGTGTCATGTAAAACCCCCATACTGAGAGAGTCATTGAATCATTTACTCAAGTGATATGTTCATTTATTAAACTATTCATGAATGAAAGATCACTATTGTATATTGTTTGGATTTGCGTGGTGGTGGTTGGTGGTGCAAAAACTTTAGTAACTAGTAACTAACATAAAAAAAGCATAATGCAAATGTAAGTCTAAAATAAAACAGCCCACATTGTTAAGGTGAGGAAAGGAAAACTGAAGAAAGTTGTGTTAGCAAAAGAACAAATTATTAAAATAATCTGTAAAAAAATAAGAAAATTTCAGATGGCACTTAGAGGCTTTTGCATCTGTAGTCTTCATATGAAGAGTTTGGTTCCAAAACGCAATAATTCCATTTTGATTAATTTGAGTAAAAAGGTGTTTTCTTTACCAAGAAAGTGGCAAGATGAAAACCACTATTTTCTGTTTCAAACTTTCACATAGCATCTTTTGGTTATAAAAACATTAAAAGTTCAAATCTACATTTTGATTTTAAAAAGTTTATTATAAAAACATGTTATTTTTTTTCCCCCCAAAATGCAATAAATCCATGATACTTTTTTTTCAAAATGCAATTAATCCATCAATATAAAAGTTATTTTTCAAATTGAAAATACACAACAAAGTAAGTTGATTCACACATATATGACAGAGTCTAAACTTTGCCAATATTTATCTTATGTACAGACATTTTACTAAAAATACATTCAGCCGTCGCTCCCAAAATGAATTCAACGGGTCATCTTGTTAATGTTATAAATTATTTGTCATTACCGATTAAAGAGTATCTTGCGCCACCGCACTGTTAAATAAACACATTTGCCAAGTACATTGTTATTAAAATCGGCTTTTT
The DNA here is from genome assembly GCF_018812025.1 of Megalobrama amblycephala. Classification (NCBI taxonomy): domain Eukaryota; kingdom Metazoa; phylum Chordata; class Actinopteri; order Cypriniformes; family Xenocyprididae; genus Megalobrama; species Megalobrama amblycephala. The sequence goes on along the minus strand of NC_063066.1, from coordinate 12,845,357 downwards.
AAAAAGCCTTCAATGTTTACAGTGGGTGGAATGGTGCGCTGTGATTGGTTGAGAGCGGATATATCGCGTTTTGGAGAAAAAGGAGACTGGCGTTTGTCGCGTTTTGGGAAGAAATGGAGAAAACATGACAGAATAACACGACGGATATCGCATTTTGCGCAAAATTAATAAATGACTTTTCAATACTGACCATATACAATACTGATTTTGGCGGAAACTCGATTTTTTTTTAAAATGGCGTTTATCGCGTTTTGGAACCAAACTCTTCATATATATATATATTGCAGCCATTTGTTAAAATCATTTAAGTTCATTTTTTTCCCTCATTAATGTACACACAGCACCCCATATTGACAGAAAAACACAGAATTGTTGACATTTTTGCAGATTTATTAAAAAAGAAAAACTTAAATATCACATGGTCCTAAGTATTCAGACCCTTTGCTGTGACACTCATATATTTAACTCAGGTGCTGTCCATTTCTTCTGATCATCCTTGAGATGGTTCTACACCTTCATTTGAGTCCAGCTGTGTTTGATTATACTGATTGGACTTGATTAGGAAAGCCACACACCTGTCTATATAAGACCTTACAGCTCACAGTGCATGTCAGAGCAAATGAGAATCATGAGGTCAAAGGAACTGCCTGAAGAGCTCAGAGACAGAATTGTGGCAAGACACAGATCTGGCCAAGGTTACAAAAAAATTTCTGCTGCACTTAAGGTTCCTAAGAGCACAGTGGCCTCCATAATCCTTAAATGGAAGACGTTTGGGACGACCAGAACCCTTCCTAGAGCTGGCCGTCCGGCCAAACTGAGCTATCAGGGGAGAAGAGCCTTGGTGAGAGAGGTAAAGAAGAACCCAAAGATCACTGTGGCTGAGCTCCAGAGATGCAGTCGGGAGATGGGAGAAAGTTGTAGAAAGTCAACCATCACTGCAGCCCTCCACCAGTCGGGGCTTTATGGCAGAGTGACCCGACGGAAGCCTCTCCTCAGTGCAAGACACATGAAAGCCTGCATGGAGTTTGCTAAAAAACACCTGAAGGACTCCAAGATGGTGAGAAATAAGATTCTCTGGTCTGATAAGACCAAGATAGAACTTTTTGGCCTTAATTCTAAGCGGTATGTGTGGAGAAAACCAGGCACTGCTCATCACCTGTCCAATACAGTCCCAGCAGTGAAGCATGGTGGTGGCAGCATCATGCTGTGGGGGTGTTTTTCAGCTGCAGGGACAGGACGACTGGTTGCAATCGAGAGAAAGATGTATGCGGCCAAGTACAGGGATAAACTGGACGAAAACCTTCTCCAGACATAAGGCTGTATCTCCGCAACGCCTTATCGTATTCATACCAAACTTCGTACATGTCATCACAAGCATGACCTGAGGCATCATGCAGTGTTTCGGCGCAGCGCCACCTACTGGTGCGGAGATATGAAAAATGGCTATTTTTGCTTATAACTTCTGACAGTTTTGTCCAAAAATCATAAATTTGGTCTCGTTGGATTCAAGGCATCATGCAGAGTCGAATGATATCCAATTTTTCCATATTGGACATTTTGGCCGTCGGCCATTTTGAATTTTGTGCTAAAATGCTGTATTTTACGAACGCATTAGCGTATCTTTATGAAACTCGGTATGGGTCATCAACACAATGCCCTGAAGGAGTCTGAGAAGTTTCGGACTGACAAAATTTACAAAAATGCTAATAACTTTTGACTGTATTAACCAAATTTGCCATAGTCAGCTGAACTTCCTGTCCGCCATATTGTTTTTCTTTAAAAACTTACTTTTTCGAACTCCTCCTAGACCGTTGCTCCGATTTTCACCAAAATCGAACCGTATCATCTTCAGACCATGCCGACAAAAATTTATGGATTTCAAGTCGATACCGTACCGTGTACCGGAGCAACGAATTTGAGGCATGATGCAAAACCCAGTCTTGAAGCTGTATCTCTACAATGCTTTGACATATTGACACCAAACTTTGCAAGTGTCATTGTCACCTCACTCTGACCATACCACATTAATTTGGTCACAGCGCCACCTATTGGTGGAATGTGATAAACCAGTAAATACTCATTTTTGATCATTATTCAGCTCTTTTGCCTAAAATGATCTCAATAGGTCTTTAATTATTCACTGTTGCAGGTGGTCTGATGCTCAATGCCATGTTGGCTGGCTTATTGTGCCGCTTTTGTGCTTGGCCCCGTAATTGCTGCTTGCAGCTATATTATTATATATTATAATTGTCAGAAACATATTCACAGAGCATAATATTTTAAAGAGTGTCTCAGACTCATAGACAACCACTAAAGAAATAGACTGATGAAAATACCGCATGTTATGCCAGCTATGTATATTGTTATTCACTGTGCTGTAATTATCTGGCTAGCTCACTGTGCTCTATAATTAGATACATTTCTTTAATATTTCATTATTTTCATAGTTATGTACATTCCATGATATATATATGAAGAGTTTGGTTCCAAAACGCAATAACTCCATTTTGATTATTTTGAGTAAAAAGGTGTTTTCTTTACCAAAACATTGGCAAGATGAAAACCACTATTTTCTGTTTCAAACTTTCACATAGCATCTTTTGGATATAAAAACATAAAAAAATTCAAATCTACATTTTGATTTTAAAAAGTTTATTATAAAAACGTATTATTTTTTCCCCAAAATGCAATAAATCCATGACACTTTTTTTTCAAAATGCAATTAATCCATCAATATAAAAGTTATTTTTCAAATTGAAAATACACAAAGTAAGTTGATTCACATATATGACAGAGTCTAAACTTTGCCAATATTTATCTTATATTCAGCCAATTTACTAAAAATACATTCAGCCGTCGCTCCAATGGTCATCTTGTTAATGTTATGAATTATTTGTCATTACCGATTAAAGAGTATCTGGCGCCACCGCACGGTTAAATAAACACATTTGCCGAGTACATTGGTATTAAAAACGGCTTTTAAAAAAGCCTTTAATGTTTACAGTGTGTGGAATGGTGCACTGTGATTGGTGGAGAGCGGATATATCGCGTTCTGCAGAAAAAGGAGACTGGCGTTATATATATATAAAACACAGTATGTTTATCAAATTTGGTATTTACGTAATTCCTAATACTGGCATGGACATTTAAAGTTGTTCTGTCCAGCAAAAAAGCCTTTGTAAGAAACATTAATCTATTACAAAGACTTCAGGGGTTTGATTTAATTTTGTGAGACTAGAAATTCAGTTGAGACTAAAATATGAAAACTGAATTACGTTGTTTGCATATGAATTTGGTTCTTTGTTTGAAAATCTAAATTTACAAAATGGAAAAATAGTTGCCCTACCAAAGGCATTTGGATTTATTTAGCCTAATTACAGGTGTTTCGATATGACGAATGTCATACAGGCCTCTCAGCATGACTAAAAGGCATACATTATGCTAGTTACTTTTCTGTCTGTGTATCTCTCTCTGAAGATGTCCCAGGGCCACCACTATTTTCATTATAGACCGTCATTAATATTCATGTACTTAATTGACAAGGACATTGACATATTGATGTCCTCCAGCAGTACATCTCATCTGCAATGTTACAAAACAAGATCTAAAGTTCAAGGTCTTTTATGTGTATCAAAAGCTCAGCTGAATCAAAACATTACGGGGGTACAGATGTTCAAATGTTGAGTTTTTATGTTCATTGTATATATAAAGACTGCCTATAGAGAAATCATTTTCTCCATTTGTTTTTACAGAGTTTTCATTCCAGCTTCCATTTTAGAGTTTTTTTTTTTTTTTTTTGCAGCGTCTGTCAGTGAAGGTCAAAGAACAATGCAGCATCTTTTTCAGGAATCAATATGAGCATTCATCAAAAACCTTGGCAACCTCTTGACTCAAAAACCATACTGGGACCACTCAAAACGGCGCAGAGACAACGATAACATCGTTTTGACTCTCTTTAAGGCTTTTATTCACTTTCAGTCTTATGTATTCTCTCTTAGTTGGGATTTTATGATTTTATGATTTTTTTGACTTGTTTCTTGTTCACTTGTGTTACAAAGTGTTGTCTTTCGACTTACTGTGCTGAATGTAAGTTAGGGAGATCTGCCTTGAAATATTGATACATATTGATTTCAGTAAGTACACTCTTAAAAAAGAATTAAATAGAACCCTAGGGTTCTTGCTTCAATTTTAAAGAACTCTTTATGCCTAAAAAGGTTCTATTTAAGAACAAATATATTAAATGATTGCATAATACTTTCATGTTTAACATCTCATTTCAGTTGTTCAAGTGATAAAGTATATTTACATGCTACTTAATGCATAACATTTAATTAAAATTAAAAATGAATTAAAATAGTATTAACCCATTTTAGCCCACCGGCAACGATAGTTGTCGCAGTGTATAATTGTCATTTTCCTTTTGTAAGTATTTTTCTAGAGGTTATCCAAGTTTTATGTCTCAATGACATGCAGTCAACTTCCTACCCCTACTTCCAGGAAGCAAGGCGAAGGCAAACCCTCCCAAAGAAAAGTAATTTTCATGTTACTAATAAATGTTTTTTGTTGACATATATATATGTACATAATCATGAAGGTCTCTAGAATCATCCAAACAGGACAAATCTTACAAGAGATCTATAGTTTTTGGCATACTTAGTCAAAAGTCCAAGCGGCAACATAGTTGCCGGTGGGCAAATGACTTGTAAGTATACAGTATCATGGGGAAATGGGGTATACAGTAGATAGGTTTATAAATCAAGGTTATTGGTCTATATTAGTCGCTTAGTGCTTTTTGCTTTCATAATATTCCACCTAAAACATACACTCTAAAAAATAATAGGTTAAAAATAACCCAAGTTGGGTTGAAAATGGACAAACCCAGCAATTGGGTTGTTAACCCAGCGGTTGGGTTAAATGTTTGCCCAAACGTGCTGGGCAGATTTATTTAAACTATTGTTTAAAAATTACTATATGGCTGGCTTAAAATGAACCCAAAATAGTTTGAAAATTAAAAATCAGACATAATTACTAGAGGCAACACGAAAACAACCCAATTGCTGGGTTTGCCCATTTTCAACCCAACTTTTTGGGTTGTTTTTAACCCAGCATTTTTTAGAGTGTAACTTCACCCTTAAAATCTCTATAAATAGAATAAAATGAATAAATCTGTAAAAAGGAGGGGATGAGAGAGCAATCTTTCCACAGCTCTACTGTCCCACCCCCACATCTTGTGTCATTTTTTTCCCATTCTTTTTTTTTTTTTTCATTTAACTTTTTGATGCACACTGCCCTGCTGGGGCAACTTAATGGCACTTTGTTCTGCATTATGTTCCACCACTTTAAGACAAATGGATTTGTTGTTTGTTGTTTTTTCATATTCAAGAGATTATAAGCTAGATGCAGCCTTTTTGGGTTCACATCGAATGCTCTTCAAATTTTATACATAATAAATCTGTTTATGAATAAAGATTGATCT